>NC_045152.1:10577944-10842944 GCF_900700415.2 Clupea harengus | reverse complement strand
GGAGGGGAGAGGCAGGAAGCTTGTCCAGATACAGCAGCCGATTCAGGGCTGGTTCTTGGCCCTGATCCAAGAGATCTGGCAGGTTGTTGCAAAACCAGGGTCTGATCCGTTCCAGAGTCTGAGGCTCCCTGGGTGGGGTGGGGTGTTTTAATATCTCTCTCTGTGGTTGCACACAGTGATCAGGCTGGTGTTTGAGAGGCAAACTGCTCAATCATCTTGTACAAAGACTCCCAATGATCGGGGGAAAGAGAAAGCAACAAGATGACAATGAATGAATAACAAGGCACGAACACTGGGGAATAAAACACAATAAACAAAAAAAAAAAAAAAAAAAACTTTGGGTGAGATTGGGAGCAGCATGACAAAGAAGGGGAAGCACAACAGAGGGGAGACCGAAAGCATTTTAAAAACACATTTCGGGGAAAAAGCAACTGTTCCCGAGTGTTATCAAGACTCTGACATCAGCCTACAGACACTGAGGGTGAAAAACATCAGTGCTGACTCATACTCTGACTCGCACGACTTCCTTTCTTTGGAAAAAAGACAGATTGGGAGAGGGAGAGAGGGAGAGAAAGACAGCTGTAAGGGCCATGAAAAGATGCAGGGGCACTGACTCTTCTGAGCTCAGCTTTCTCTCCTTCGGAGAGGAGGAAGAGATAAGCTAAGGGGCCGAGGGGGGAAGGAGGGACGGAGGTGAAAAACAGCAACCACTCTGTGAAGCTCAAGAAAGAGAAAAGAAGTCGCTGTGTTAGAGTAACAAAAGGCTCAAAGCGTTTGCTCCCACTCACTCAGCCAACGTGCTGAGTCATCTGTGGTGTGTGTGTGTGTGCTCTGTGTGTGTGTGTGTGCAGAGAGTGTCACTGTGCGAAACATCTCCGATCGATCTGATAACGGAAAGCTCGGCGGAGATGATTGTGAGAATCCCGCTGCTGTCCCTGCGCATTCACGCTTCATTATCACGATCGCCATGGTGACACTAGCAGCTATCAGTCCCGATCTAGTGTTGGTTTAATCATCATCCTGATTGGATGGCCAGAAAGGGACGACCAGACATGTGCAAATATCTTTTAATGTGAATCTTTTAATGTGAATCAACAGACAATAATCCAGAAAAACATGTGTACATATGTACTTTACTTGTGAATCTGTACCTTACTCAATATCCATATCAGTCAGTCTATGTGACATTCCTTTCATCTGACAAACAGGGATTTGAGATCATAAAGGTCTTTTTTTGCAAAGTGAAAATGGAACTGAAGAATTACCAGCCAGTGAATTGGAGTCCTTTAAACGTGCAGTAGATCTGACCTAAATCTGACCAGAGTACAAACAGGCATCACGCCATCCCCCTGTGGGAAGGGCTCTCCACAAATGAAGGACAGTTTTAGAGTGAGAGGTATTTTAAAAGTCCTGTGGCTAGCAGGCGCTGGAGAGCACAGGAATGTAGGTGGAATCGATGCTTCGCCACTTAGTAAGAGGCAGTGGCAGCTGCTGCTGCCGCTGCAGACACAACATTAGCAAATTCAACGCAGCGCAACGAATCGCCACGGTCGTGCTGGGACACGGAGCACTGCCCGGCCATGGGTCAAAGGTCATATGGTCACATCCAAACACACACACACACACATATATGCATTCACATCCACATCCACTTTCACATCCACAGACACACACACATTGACACACACTCACACACACACACACACACACACACACACACACACACAGACATACACACATAGACACACATTCACATGCATTCACACCCAACAAACACACGTTTACATAATCTAAATGTTACCATGATCTAAAATCTACCTTTCATTCATGAACTGAATGTAAAATCAGAACTCTTGTGTCTCTCCGTACGCATCAGACACCACCCCAGACCTCTCACAGAGCCTGGCATTCCCGGCATCTCTGTTATCCCACCCCACCCCCAAATTCCCCCGGAGTCATCAACGTCATGCTGGGCCTGCCATCGAACGTGCTGGTCACGCCGGATTGCATAATTCGATGGACAGAGCTGGACTTACATACACTACGGGCAGGGAGGCTCCAATTGTGTTCCTGTTTCTAAATGTGGCGCCGAATAACGGCTAAGTGGCCTCCAGCTGTTAGCGCCGACAGCTCAGCCGCTACAGCTGAATTAGTGACTCTGGGGTTTGGTATAAATATGGCCCTGGGTGGGGGTGACATGGGTGGGTGTGTGGAGAGAGAGAGGGATGCTCCAGAAGGGGGAACAAGGGGAACGAGGGTAAACGAGGAGAGAAATGTCATGATGAGGACAGAGAGAGAGAATGGGGGAGAGACAGAGTCGGCACATCAGGCAGAAACAGAAAGAGAAAGGGAGAGAGAGAGAGATGGAGGGAATGAGGGAATGATGGAATGAGAGAAAGGAAGACAGAGAGACTGAAAGGGAAAGAAAGAGAGACAGACAAATAAAGAGCCAGAAATAGAGAAAGGTAGAGAGAGAGAGAGAGAGAGAGAGGGAGAGGAAGGGAGATGACAACAAGACATAACAACAGAAAAGAGAGACAGAGAGACAGAGAGACATAGAGAGAGAAGTAGAGAGATGACATGTGCAGTGTGGGTGGGAGAGAGCCAGAGGGGAGCATGGGCGTTACAGCTAAATCAACAGCAGCTGCTGCTGGGAGTCTGGCACACAGGGACGGGTCAGTCAACACATCCCACGCCACGTAGGGTTAATGGCCACCGCTGTCAGTTTGGTGGTGTGAGAACTTCTCAGAAGTGTTCTTCTGTACTCCAAGGTTGATTACCACTTCAACAAATGTGGGACTGAACATTCATTCCTGAACATCATGGCTGCTGAACCACGTGCTGAGGGAAAATCTCTATTTGACCAGCCTCAGATGAAGCGGTTGAACGTCGGTTACATAGTCTAATGACTAATTTGACTAATTTATAGTGTATTTCATCAGAAACCTACTTCTGAAATGTTCATCAGACACTGTTTAGCACTGCAGCCATTCTTGAACCTTGCAGCTGAAATGAAATATAGCAGAAGTCTATTTAACAACTACTTGGCTAGCCAACATTCTACGCAGACTGTTGATGACGCAGACTGTGAATGTTAACATTTTAACATACTCCAATAACTTTGTAGCAACATGCTAACATGTTAGCTTATGAAAATATGGCTGAAAATGTTTTTACTGTCCATAATGCAACTAATGGAAGACCCGGCTAACTTGAAAACAGTTGATTGTTCTTTTGCACTGCATGGTTTAATTAGTTCACATAGGTTGTGTTGCATCCATATATGTTGCATGTACACCACACACAATAGTCTTCAAAGTGCATTTCAACCACAAATACTAGCCATGAATGGTCAGCACACAGGCCTATATAAGTCTTGAATGATTACCAAATGCATTAGTGTTCAGTGTAAACCACATACACTAGCCTTGGAGGTTTACCTCATATACCGGGCTCAAAAGTATACCACATACACAAGCAGTGGATGTTTATACAGAAACCTTGGATATCAGACATACTTCGTCAGACACTTTACTTACAAGGTATACGACTAGCATGCCACGGGGCAGAGTTGGTGATGAAGCCGTGCTTCGACGCCGTCACAATGACCCAGGTGCCAGGGCGGTAGAGAAAGGTGACGGTGACCATCCCATCTTTGCTGGCCTTGCTGGATGCCAGCACCGACTGGTTTCCGTACACTTGCACATCAGCATCCACCAAGGGAGAAAGGTCGCTGTTATCCAAGACCTGAACTTTGACTGACACCTCTGTGGACATGAGAAAGAAAAGACGATTAAGGATAAACCTTTTCATATTCTTTTACCATACCATTTGGTCACAGTGGTTTTGGAAAAGCAAAAACATACTGTGGCACACCATGCTTAGTATAGTAAGTTTGGCAAATGCTGTATTAATATGGTAAATTAGTTTCAACCATTCTGTAGGTTTGGCACACAAACAATCTCCCATATTTGTTGTTCCCTCTTTGTCACGTCTATGCTCTCTTCTCATTGTTTCTGGGTAACAAACTTTGCCAGAATGCAGCAGGTATTCATAAGATTTGAATTGTCCGAAATGAATTAGACTAGCCCAAATATAGTTTTTTTTTTATATAGAAATGTATATATTTGAGAAAACAATACAAAAACATTTATTTAACAAGCACAGCAGTCAAGAAATAATTTTACAGTTATTCTCTGCAAATCACTGTTACAAAACTTGAAATGTACTTTTACTCTTTTGTAAAGTTGTACACATTGCACATCAATTTGATATAAAATAAATCAGAGACATCTTAAGTCAAATATATCACCAGATCTTTGAAATTGAAAAAGCTACACAGTTTGATAAAAAAACAACAACAACAACACAATTTGTCAAGAAATGAATCAGCAAATGTCTGAAAGACATCCAGAGTTGTAAGTTACAGTACTCCATTTGACAGCAGTAACATTTTGATTTTCACACACACATCAGCAATTTCCTCACTTAGGAAATAATATCTGTTAGCCTGTCGGACAGCGTGTTGATACATTTTGGTAACCCGATGGAGAAACTTGACGTCAAGCTAGCAATTTTTGCGAGCCCTGTAGAGGCTGTCTTTATTTGATAAGACAACTCTTTTGATCTTAAAAAAACATGGCAGGGACGTGACACAAAGCGCTCCAAAACATGCGTATTGCCTTCAGCTGCGACTAAATGTGATCCTTGTTTCACCAGACCATTTGCTGTCTTGTGTAAGAGGCAAGGCCTAGTAGCCGAGTTTCCCCGTTCAGGGCCTTTAGTTTTTACACAGTGATGTTCATCACGTGGAACACATGGTGGCCTAAGTAGAAAACAACAGGAACAATGCCACCTTTTTGTCTGGTCTTCCTCTGATCCTCCACACTCATCTGCTCAAGTCATGACTCAGGGTTGTCTACACTTGGCTTGGGATAAATACTTTCAGTGTGTGGTGCTGCCTTATTCGCCTCTGAAAGCATGTAGGAGCATGTTTGATTACATCTGTGGGAAGTGGGCAAAGTCCTGGCCAGCCTTGGCCCTTCTCCACGCCCTGTCTTCTTCCAAAGCAGTGACCTGATTCGTCTGTCTCCAGGCCTCAAGCCACCAAAGAGACAACCTGAGAGCTCTATAGTACTACATTCATGTAAGGTATGTGCTTTACAAATAAACTCGCCTTGTCCATCTTCCACTGCACACACGGATCTTTGAATCCATTCACGGAGGAATAAAACCCCCTGTCTAATGCATTGTCACTCATATGTGAAAAAGAAATGGTGTAGATAAACAGATACAGTATGTAATAGGTCTGTTGCATCTACTGTATATAATCCTGTCTGTAGCTGGGAGGGATAGTGCCTTTCAGAGACCTTCACCCCAGACTAAAAGGCTGTGGGGCTGTTGGCATTAATGCAGGCCCTCCAAACCCCATTCACGCTCTGCTCCACTTCTGCCTGGCTCTCTCCAGTGTCCTCCAGAACCCCCTTGTCCTTTTCACTCTAAATGGGTCAATTGATGCAGGTTTCCATGGCTACCAGAGGTGTCAGCAGGCAAACTGTGGAACAAAAATGGGTCCGATTCTCCATCAGTAACTGAGAGGGGGTTTGGAGTGTGTGTGTGTGTGTGTGTGTGTGTATGTGTGTGTGTGTGTGTGTGTGTGTGTGTGTGTGTGTGTGTGTGTGTGTGTAGCAGCATTTAAAAATAAGAACTATGGCTCCCTCTGATGTTGTCGGGAGGAGCGAGGCACAGCATACCAAACACATGAGGTCACTGCTCGTCTTCATGCAGGAAAACCGTGACCCAAGGCTAACGCTAACGCTAACCCACACCAGCAGAGCCAGGCAAGCATGAGACTGGAGTTTACAAGGGTGCTGTCTGAGGAGTGGGGACTAGGCTGGCCAACTCACCACCCACAAACTTCTCTTTAAAATCACACAATTCCCCAGCCCCTACCTCTTCCACAGTGCCCAGAGCTTATAGCCTCCCATGGCTTTCTTTTCATCTTTGAGCTCCTACGGACTAGGCAAATGTCGGAATTTTAAATCCAGCTGGTGTTTAGGGGAAGTTGTGTTTCAAAAGGCATTTTTGACTTTCTGGCACACTGTGACTGCTCATGCATGAGAGACAGAAGAAAAAGGATACATCATTTTACTGGGAAAAGAGCCAACTGCTAACATGCTAATGCTAAAAATAAACTAAATCAGAGTTTTTGAATACGCTCTGATTATTATGTTCTGATCAGGGGGAATTGAACTGTCAGAGGTCTGATATTCAGGAGTAATGCTTTTATGGGCCTGTCTTCTTGTCTGTTCCTTGAAGTGACAAATGGACCCAAAGAAAGTTTCACTTTCACAAAGTAGTTGTCCTCCCAATCCTCCTCTCTCCCCCTGTCTTTATCTAATTCTCTCTCCCTCTCTTCCTTTCCCTTCTGCCTCTTTAGCTTTTTTGTGAACTACAAAAGACAGCAAGTTATTTATGTGTCGTTCCATCCTAGTATAACCTCTTTCTCTCGCTCTCTCTCTTTGCTGATGGATGGTAAGTGAAAAGGAAGCCTCACCACAGGGTTGCCCTTGGACCATCCGTCAGTCAGACATTCAACAATACCCGTTTCCACTCCGCTCACAGCCAGCACTTCCTGAATGCGAATCCATTTCCCTTTCATTGTTCAAGAGTGGCTGTTCTCTATTAAATCCACCCTACATACAGTTAACACTGGGGCTATGTGCACATGTAATAATAATTTAGCCTTGAGGGACTACTATGTACAAATCCCTACCTGGTCTACCTGGAACAGTAATGACTGGAGAAAAAATGTATTTGATCTGGTCACATCAATGCACCTATCACGCTGTTAGCAACCACAGCGGCAGACAGACATTAGTATTTTACAAGGGGATTCAATTAACTTGGTAGGCAACTTTACAAGCCCCTTACTCAACACAGACTCTGTGAAGTCATGACTGAGTGGTTAACCAATCACCACGTCCAACCACGGTCAACACAGTCACATGTACAGGGGATCATCACTATTGGGAATTGTAAAGAATCTTTTAGCATTTCCTATATCATGCCAAACAGCTGAATGTGTGTGTGTGTGTGTGACAAGCAGCTGAACGAAGTCAACATTTGGCCTCCTTGACACACAAACCCCATTTAAACAAAAAACAGGATCAGCTCTGACTCTTCCTTGTGCTGCCTCCAGTTAAAGGTACAGTCAGCAATGCTAGCTTACAGTGTGGATGCAACCTGAATTGCTTTACAGGGAGACAAATATGAACACCCAACCTATGTGAGTAGTCCAGGCACTGTAAATGAAAAATTACAAAACAAAGAAATGGTTTGCTTCTTGGTTTACTGAGCACATATTATGGTGTAACCACACAATCAGTGACTAAAGTACGGAAGAGGTTGAGAGTCTCCCCTCTAGACAACGGTGAGGTATTTCTTCACACTACCATAGGGTCCAAACACAGATCAAGCAGCTTGCACCATCTAAAAATATGTCCATTTCAGTGGAGGTGAGGAGAGATTGTGGCCTCAGGAAATCATTCCACTCCCAGGGTGGCGACTGCAAACACTCTGGACCCCCAGCCTACCTGCCCCTGTGATGTGCTGAGCTCTGATGTAATGGCCTGTCTCAATTGATGGAAGCACAGAGAGAGACAGCTGAGAAACCATTGGCCAGATGTCCAGGTCATCCTCGTCCCATTGGGACCACACAAGCAGAGACAGCCCAATTTCTCAAATGCTATAGTCAACAAGTACAGGCAGCAAACACAAATAAGCTCTCTCTCTCTCTCTCTGTCATTACATTCAACATACTGAAACACACTAAATAGTTAATGCACACACACACAGAGGACAGAGAGAGAGAGAGAGAGACTAAGGGAATTCCAGGTACATAAAAGGAGTCTACAGCGAGTGATACTCGGTATCCAATCTTTCTCTTTAAAAAAAAGATATCAACCTAATTGCCGGGGGAAATAACCCTCAATTCATCTCTGTCTTCTCTCCAGCGCTGGTGGGAGTAGCAATGTGTTGGTATTTACGGTCTTCATTTATTCTCTTTGTGTGTGTGTGTGTGTGTGTGTGTGTGTGTGTGTGTGTGTGTGTGTGTGTGTGTGTGTGCACCTTCCCCTGCACCTCCTCCTGACAGGTGTTGCTGGAGTCAGGCACCCCGTCAGGAGAGGCTCCCCACGTTTGTGTGCTGACGGTTGGGATATGCCAAAAGGAATGCCTGCATTAAGGAGCTCCAGGTCTGGCCAGACAGGACTTCCCTCCCCTCCCCTGCCACATACCCAGACTACACAAGCAGCAGGAGGCCACATGATACGGACCACTGGGGAGACCCTGGGGAATTTCCACTGTGCAGAATAGACTCTACATCTGACCCACCGTCCACACACCGAGGAGAGCGGAAAAGGAACGCTTATGCACAGGACTGGCAGACACGGCAAGTGGTTTATATGCTGGATGTGGTTTCATAATGAAGCCACTCATCAAAGGGCAAGAATCTAATGGGCATATAAAACTGCCCAGTTTTAGTCATGGGAGCTTTCGTTTGATTTGTAAACGGTGAGGAAGACTTCTACACTGATTTTGATGACCATATTTAGTGTTTCCAGCAAAAGCACATTGATAAGATGATAATGTGAGGGTTTTGATGCAAAAGCACATTACTATAACTTTACTATAAAAGTCCGACAACCAACAAAAATCGAACAATTCACCCATCACCCATGTGGAATTTGCTTTTGACTTACACTGAGATTCTCCTGCTTAGGTTAAGGCAGAGTGTGTTTCAGTGTAACCAGAGCTGGCGTGAGCTGGCGTGAGCTGGTGTGTGAGTGCACTGGCACCCCTCCCCCGGAGCACAGGACCCGAGGTAGGAGCACCCTGAGGTAAGGAGAGCACAGGGATAAATCAGCCCCCCTCCAAAGAAAATCACTCCGACCGCCATCTTTCAGCTCCAGCTGGAAGCCATCATCATCAGAACATCCTCCACCCACCCAGGTCCAGTGGGCAGAGAAGTCTGGGAGTTGTAGTTTTTGTGTTATTCTTTTCTTTTACCTTGTTACGCCTCAAATACACTATATAACAAACTTGTACAGAAGAAGCCCTCATTAACAGACAATTTTCCACCCACCTAAGCCCAGTGAGCAGAGAGGATGGTATTTGTAGGTTTTGTTTTGATAGAAGCTACATTGGCTTGCACTAACCAGGCCCCTCTTTACCATCTCAATACAACTTATCAGTGCTCGGAATAGCAAAACATCAAAAACATGATCAGATATCTCTGTCAGAGTATCAAGTTCTCTCTGATGTTTTCCAATATATCTCTGTAAATCAGTCTACATTGAAAAGTGATTTAAAGACTGTGAACGATGCACCGAACTGATTCCTGCAGCTGGGCTGGGTTTGGCTTGGAAGGAGCTGCGTCAGTCAGCGCAGTGAATAATGAGGATTTAGTGATGGGATCTTCTGTAGGGGATTAGTTAAGGCAATCCTTTGTTGAAACACTGGGCCATAGCCTGGTTCCTTCCCCCTGGTCTTTGGTGAGAGATAACTCCAAACCTTCTGTACAGTATTAACAGAACTGAATCAACTACGGAGATGATGAAAGACCTGAACAAACATAAAGTCAGAATGATCATATGCACAAGGGAGAGTTTCCAGTGTCTGCTTTGAATGCACACGAACATCCAAGAATAACTGCCAGTTCTGTGAGTGCAGGCATTTGTTTCTCAAACAGGCCTGTCAGAGGGGATATCCGCCGAGGCTGCCATTTTTGTTCGAATAAAAGGAACAAACTCCGGGAGCCGCGCATGTCTTTAAAAGCCCCGGGGGAGGAAGTGGCTCGGGATGTTTGGGAAGCTGACTCGGCTCGTCGCCTCTGATGGCCGTGTTGTTCCACGCTGAGGCCGGACGCGATCCTAATGCTCGACTGCAGGGGACAGAGGTCTCCAGACGACATCTACAGTCAATTTAGCCACCTTCCTCTCGCAGACTAATGAGTGCTGTGGCTAATTAACCGGGTAACACACAGGGGTGGATAGGGCTGTAAAAACTAATGAGAGGAAGTGAGTGGACAGGCACACGTGTCTGTGGCCAAACTTCAGCTTTGCTGAGGAAACTTAACGTGAGGATGATTCATGTTAACAGATGGCTGTGGGTTTTAATGATCCCCGCGATACAAAAGGCTTCTGCGGTGTCTTCATATTGACGGAAATCACACTAACGACCCAAAGTTTAGACAACACTTCAAAATCCTCTCAGTCAGATGCTTATGGAGGGGGAATTCCTTTACGTGTCTGCAGTCGTTGTTGTTCTTGTCTCAAGTTTTGTTTTTTCTGTGCAGAATCTACCTCTCTGCAACCCCTCACCTCCACTCCGATGTCTTCTCCTTTATGTCTCCGGTGCAGCGGTGGAGTACAGTTTCACTGAGAGGAGAGATGAAAGAGGTGCAGCTCTCACAGAGAGGATTCAGATGACATGTAATGACACAAATATGTTCAGGGACAGAGGTGGTGTGTGTGTGTGTGTGTGTGTGTGTGTGTGTGTGTGTGTGTGTGTGTGTGTGTGTGTGTGTGTGTGTGACACAGTGAAACATAGAGAGAGAGAGAGAGACAGAGAGAGAGAGAGAGAGGGAGTGTACATAACGAATAAGATGTGAACAAGAAGGAATGGGCAAATGTATTTGTTTGTATTACTGAGTCAGAAATCTGTGTGTGTGTGTGTGTGTGTGTCTGTGCAGTGTGTGATAATCAATATCTCATTCGTTTAATGGCCAGCAGCCATTTATTAAACAGCAATGAATTATCCCATATGTTGATCATTTTAGCTAAATAATAATGATAGATAATTAAAATCATTTTCGAGGGCGTTTACTTTAACAGCTAAGGGAGCTATAATGGTTTAGAAGCCTGCGGGTGCTGGCTTGGAGGATTAAGAGAATAAAATCATAAACTTTAGCTACAGTTGGGCATGTTAGCCAGAGGTTACAATATGACTCATCGCATTCCACTTCAACTGAAGACCTGAGGGACGGACACGGACCCGCACACACGTACACACACACCACACACACACACACACACACACACACACACACACACACACACACACACACACACGTACACACACACACATACACGTACACACACACACACACACACACACAACACACACACACACACACACACACACACACACATAAACCAACACTCAGGATTGCTTAAGTACAGCCTGTCTGTAACAGACCTCAGACGTATGATTTAGCCCTATGAAAAACAGCTGTAAAAAGGACATGGCCATGACAGAATATCTCTCTCTCTTTCTTTTACTTACGCACACACACATACACAAGGACGACACACACACACACACTGTCCTTCAGGCTGTGTCGTCTACTTTTGACTACTGACTTTTTGCCTTCAGAACTCTGCTGCCTTAGCTATGCCTTGGCTGCCTCTGGAAATATCTTGCAGATGTTACGGACAGGCACTCTGTGTGTGTGTGTGTGTGTGTGTGTGTGTGTGTGTGTGTGTGTGTGTGTGTGTGTGTGTGTGTGTGTGTGTGTGAGAGAGAGAGTCTGCGCCCTACACACACATGTCCACCTGATAACTTGGCCTCTGTGAGGATTAAGCGTACATGTGGCAGCACTCAATCACATATGCAAGTCTATGACAGAATCACTTTCTTTTTCTCTTTCTCTTTCTCACTCACACACACACACACACACACACACAGAAACACACACACACACACACACACACACACACACACACACACACACACAAACACACACAAACACACACTGTGTATACCTTTCCCAATTTCAGGGTTGTATGACTGAACAGTGTCAACTTATAAATCTCAGCTGTATGTTCTCTGAGGCAGCCTCACTTTCTCTCTCTCTGTGTGTGTGTGTGTGTGTGTGTGTGTGTGTGTGTGTGTGGAGCAGTCCCGCCCCGAACTCTGTGTCAGACTACAGAGCGGTCACTGAAGTGCTGCTGGTAATTCCACACTAGATTCTTGTATATGATGTTCAACAGGCCCAATGCCTCCAGCTGGTCTCAGACAGGTTCAGTCACAAGGATGAGGAGAGGATTTCATGTCATCATTAGTCCTACTTATCTCCATTATGCAGATGTAGATAAATGTACAGATACAAGCACATTTCACAGATCCTGGGGTGCTGGGGGTTGCTCCGGTACAGTGGAGTTTAATAATAATAATAAAAATAATAATAATATAATAATAATAATAATAATCTGCATAGTCTGTGACTAGTGATTTATATGCTGCATGAAACCATTTTTATTTTCCAAGTTTCTCACAAGAAGGAGAAATGCAGTGATCTGCACACCCATCTCTGCATGAGAGGGATTTCTGTCTCTCTGCAGGGTGTGATGTATATCAAACAGGATTACACAGAGCGAAAGTCTTTCCCAGATCCCCAAATTATCTAGATTATGTTTTCACAAACATCCGACAGCAAATTCTACATGCCTTCTGATTTGAGGTAATCCATTTTTTCACAATGTAAAAGATTCCCACAGTTATGGAAATCCTGGAGAGGTCATGGCATTTGATAGTGTAAATATGTCTAGTGAAATTAATTATGTTATTGTATTCTTCTATTGATAATGTTTTTTGTGCGTATTTCTTCAGTGTGATACAGTATCCACTTGAATTGACATAGCCTAACTATTTTATTATAAAAAGAAATGGAAAAGGTTGTTGTTTAATTTTTTATTCAATAATTAGGCCCAACCTGTGGAGTAAATTTTTTGTACAATTTTGTGTACTTGAAGGTTGTGCAAGGGCATGGAAATTCCATTAACGGTCCTTGAAAAATCCTGGAGAAGTTTTGAAATGTCAATGAAAATGTTGGGAACCCTGAATTGTTTGATTTGTCACTCTGCTGCCTCTTGCTGTGAACAGATCTACAGCTGTGTCCATATGACTTAACATCCCATCACCGCGAATGGGCAGCATTTAAAAAATAAAAAATCCACACTCATCCACTACATAGGGTGCCTAACCAGCAAAAACACAAGGCCAAGTGCATCCTCAATCTCCCAATGCTCAAATCTTTCTCATAGAATAAGGGCCTATTCTGACATCTGTAATAAAACTACTAAATTCTGCAGACTAAGGTGTCTTGGTCTAGACATGAGGAGACCCAAACCCATTGCTCAAAGAGGATTAGATTTGGCCATCAGAGATAAACATGTGGTGAATTCAGCTTTTCCTCTTGCAGTCACTGACGAGTGAGCTGTGAGTATAACCGATGAAAACTGACTTCCTTCAAAGGGATTCTAGGTAAATAATGACCCATTTTCAGCTGACACACTCTTGGACTGACTAATGGATACGTGACAGCGAACAAAGACCTCCTCCAGTACATCTGTCTGACCTGACCTTGTGAGGAGTGACAAACGGCACTTTATAAACGACCCGAGTCTACTGGACAACCTCCCTGCTACGCTCTGTGCACTGCTAACCTGCCATGACCTCTGATAACAGTACTGAGCTGTGCTGTGGGTGCCAATAACATGCTCTCTACTGGCTGTTTGTTTGACAATAACAACAGATGAAGAACTGCTCCAGAAAAATAAACCACGCAAGAGCTTTTAAGTGTGAGAGGCCAGTGAGCTTTCAATGCTTCTGTAACAAAACTGCTTTGCTTTATCTCCTGGGACATGGTGCGCTCCATACCCAAAAGAGATGCTGTGGTCATCAGTGAAAGTGGGGGTAGGGAGACAAACACTGAAACTATACAGTATCCATTCCTGTGGCTCAACTTACAACACCAAGGTCATGGGTTTGCATCCCAAAGAGCATACAATGCATACTGATAAGACTAACACAGTGGCTGTGTGTTAAGGTAGTTAGAATTAAAGCATCTGCTTAAGTTAATAAATATTGTATCACATCTTTTGGAAATCATTTTAGTCAAGAGAGTAATAAGCTGCAATTAGCCGCAATAGGATACATCATATTGCAACTCTCCACATATCACAATATTTGTAAATGGAAAACAAACTGTCAGGTATCCCAGTGTGCTGTCTCTAGCCATGTTCTCTAACAGATCACTGAGGAGCAATGAGGGGCCCGACAGGCAAAGCCAGCTTCTCCAGATAAGGGTCATACCATACACGCACTGTACGCTCCACCCCAACACAGCCCACATCCCTTCTCCACCCCACCCACAATCCAGCTGCCAAGCTCCAATGCTCAAGTGGAGACCTAATGAAAGAGCTAACCTGCACTGGCACTCAACTGAAAAACATACATACACTCTCACACACACACACACACACACACACACACACACACACACACACACACACACACACACACACACACACACACACACACACACACACACACACACACACACACACACACAAATCTCTATTTATCTCTGACATTCAAACACACACCCACACAAACACAATCTGACACTGACCACCACCCACATATATACCTCACACACACACACACACACACACACACACACACACACACACACACACACACACACACACACACACACACACACACACACACACACACACACACACACTAATTCACCTACAATGGTGACACAAAAACTGAAGCGGCAAGTACCTTCTGTTCCTGATTCAAAAAGGACTTAATTAATAAGTCTTGATTAACTTACATCATTCATTAAATAATAACCTGTATTTGACATCACTGGAAAGCCACTAAAGGCCTTGCTCTGAAAAGGCAGCAGATGCTTTGAACAAAAGCCTCAGATGACGTCCATTGAATCAGATATGAACTTGACGGCAGGATTGTGGAGCGAATCAAAGCTGTCCCCCTGGAGCCCAAGGAGAACAATGAGGAAAGCCTTTATAAATCTGCCATTGTAAATCTGAATGTGTAGTGTGTGTGTTTGTATAATATGTATGGGTTTGTGTGTGTGTGTGTGTGTGTGTGTGTGTGTGTGTGTGTGTGTGTGTGTGTGTGTTTTACCCATGTGTGTGTGTGTGTGTGTGAGTCCACATTGTTTTTTGTCTTTTCTAAAAAAATAAATCTCTCTCACATCTGATAGAAGCTGGCAGTTCAGTGAGTCGTGAGGTGTCCTACCTTTGAAAACAGGCAGACAGACACACAGACACACACACACCCTCACACATACACACACACAGATGTCCATGGATGGAGAGCAAGAGACAGAGAGAGAGAGGGGTTCATCTGCCCACCGGCAGTGATGTGTGTGTGTGTGTGCTGGGGAGTGGGGGGTTAGGAGGGGTTCAGTAAATCCTCACTGGTCAGCTCACATTAGCGTCTGACCTGCCGTATCCCAGCATCCTTTTGTCCAGCACAGGGGGCACCGGCGGAGGGTGTCATACTGATTAGGACAGTCATGCGCGGGTCACGCACACACATCCAAAAACAGAGATAACCGCATTTCATGCTGCTGCTGGTCACGGCTCTAGCCTCTCTAAGCAGCTACCTTTTATACTGATCAATTTTTTACATCATTACATACCAGATCGAACTATAAAATAAAAATATGAAACATATTAAACAGAGGGTAAAGGAATGAAAGGAAAGGAAGTATAGAGAAGGGAAAAGTACAGATGTATGACCAGAAGCACGTCAGGTTCAAGCCTCGTTCAAATACGGACACCCTACGAGTAAAATAGCGAGAGAAACAAATGGCTCTCGTGTGAGTGGGAGTGGGGGATCAGACGCTGGGGACAGCTGGGACAAACAGCAGCACAACCTCTGCCTCAGGGGTCACATCACCCTGACATGATGGCAGAACGCAGCGTGGAACGTGTTAAGAGGAATGGATGTGAAAAGTGCATCTGTATTGGCATGTATGGGGTGCAGTGGAGTGTGTGGGTGGGGAATTGTGTATGTGCTCATTTGTGTGTGTGTGTGTGTGTGTGTGTGTGTGTGTGTACAATGGATTAAGCATATATATATGTAGCATGTTGTGTATTGGAATTCAATTGTATCAACCACATGAACCATGTGTGGACAGTGTAGACTATGTGTGTGGGGGGTGGGGAGGAGTGTGGAGTGTGTGTGTGTGTTTGTTTATTTGATTGTGTGTGTGTGTGTGTGTGTGTGTGTGTGTGTGTGTGTGTGTGTGTGTGTGTGTGTGTGTGTGTGTGTGTGTGTGTGTGTGTGTGTGTGTGTGTAGGGAGGCTTTGTATTTTAGGGAAACACAAGTAGTCATGTAGTCGAGGACCGGAGAGGTAATAAATCAGTTCTAGTGCTGTACAGGGAAAGCACATGACCACACAGGGAGTGACCACAGACACATTCAGAATGTGCTCTGTGGTCACTTGCCAGCAACCACAGCTAATATGACTTCATAAGAGATGGAGAGAAAGCAGGACAGGAAATGAGAAAGAAAGAAAGAGACACAGAGAGAGAGAGAGAGAGAGGTAAGCTTCAGGTCTCCACAAAAAGACAACACCAGATAAGATGTGTGAATATAGGAGGAGATGGAGACCCCACACTTCTGTAAGAGAGGCCTGTGACAGTGATTGTGCCTCAGTGCCAAAGAGCAGCTACAGCACAGTCCCCCATTTACTTACTTTGGCCGTTACATTTATCGACAGTGACTTAAAGGACAGGTATGGGGTACATTTTGTTTGTATGTGCCTGTCCTGGAAATTAAACCCTTAACCCTGGTGTTGTTAACAACGTGTCATCCCAGCTGATCCACCAAGAACACCCACTGGAGGTTTCATGAACATGGTGTGAATGGCGCAGAAACAAGTGGACTGTCAGAGGTCAAAGCTCGAAGGTCAAAAATCCTCCGTTCAGGCTCCACGTGCTCTTGAAAATGTCACCTAATTTACCATGTTAAAGTCTCACTGCTCCTCACATGCTTATACATTTGGACAAGAGGGTAAATCCCCCACACTGATAAGCCGGGAGCCTATGCAAACAGGAAAAAAAGGACTCAAAAGTAAAAAGCATACGAGAGACCTTCTGTCTGCAATTATCAGAGCATTTCTGAGTTATAGCCTAAACGTATGCTAATGACTAGCGAAGAGATGCTGTGTTCAAATGCATGCCTTCACCAATTACACACAACATTGGTCATCCAAACATAATATCACTGGCATAAAGTTCACATGTGATGCAATTACAACTCCTTCCAAAGGAATTCAGAACACTCACACTCTTCGAAGCATCTTTAAAAATACTGCAGCCTGTTTTTCAACGAAACATTTGTCCTAAGCCACTAAACAAATCCAAACTTAAAACTCCAAATTGTGGCTTTTGAGATGTAGGCACAGCATCATGATTGCGGTCCAACCCCTCACTGACTCTCATTGGTCGACCCGAGCAGCATAGTGAGAAATGAAGGGCTGGATTTTAGCTGCATAATGACATGCTCTGCTGAATAACAACATTCAACATGGAGCAGGAACCAGGAGCAGCCAACCCCCCCCATCCCCCTTCCCCTTCCCCTCCCCTCCCCTCCCCTCCACCACCACCCCTCCTCCACGTGGCTTCCCTCTCTCAGGGCAAATTAATTTCCCACAGCCAGCCATTAATATGTATGGAGATGATTGCTGATGTGACACAGAGGGAGAGTGTACAAATGGAACCCATTACGCTTCAGTTAGACAGCAGGGAGCTGACATGCTATGCCCTCTCTTTCTGTCAGTCCTCACTTTCTCACTTTCTCTCTCTCTCTCTTTCTTTCTCTTTCTTTCTCTCTTTCTCGTTCTGTCTCTCTCGCTCTCTAATCTCTTACCATCCTCGATTGATCTCTGAGACCATTTCACCCTTCTTCATGTGACATTTCATTACTGACAGAGAGACCTTGATTGACAGTGTGACTCTGCCTAGATAGCAGCTGCCTCTGGACTGGACCGGGCTCCGATCTGGCGGCATCACAACCAGCAGCTGTTCTCTGGGCCTCTGGGTCAGTCAGAACCCGTCAGAAACTCCTCTTTGTATCTGAGATTTCTCCTCTGACTCCTACACATCGAGACCATGACGACCTCTCCTCCCCTTTCTCTGTCATACTGCACATGAGACCCCCAACACCTCCTGCTCCGCTCCCGAAGGGAATTACGCAAGAGCACAGAGAGGAAAAAATAACTCCATGCCTTCACACTTTTATAAGCCAGGCACTATTCTTAGTGAAACACAAAACTGAATTCAGCTACCCTTTGCTTTTTCACTCTCTCCCACATGATCTGCCTCTACCTCAATCTCTCTGTCACACTCTCTCTCTCTCTCTCTCTCTCTCTCATTCACTCACTCACTCACTCTCCTCTAAAGATTCTGGAAGGGGGGGGGGGTCTCTGAGGAAGTGAGATTGAGGTCATAAACGCTGAGGTGTGGTATGCTGTGGTTTCACTAGAAGGGAAATCTCAATGCAATACAGGAGGAGGTGGCAGCTCATAGGTTCCCAGATAAATGGCCACTGACACACACTGGCCATGTTTGGGCCAAAGCAATGTCAAAGACAGGGGTTTCCCATGAGTGGAAGCTACACACCAAATCACTCACTAACTTGTGTAACTTCAGTGTCCATATTCTGGGTAATGGATGATGGATGGATAAGTATGTAAATCAATGGCAAAGTGCAGCCAAATTAAACTCTTTCTTTCTTTACTTATCGCAAATTGTGCAACATCTCTTCCAGAGAAAACCAGCTTAGGGAGTGAATAGCTTTGCTAATGAAATATGGATCAGGAACATGTCTTTCTTAAGCCTCTGGGTGTACTGGAAATGCCCTGTCGGCAGGAGGGAGGAAAAACCTCTCCCTGCCTCTGATTGCTCCAAAGGCTGAAATATATCCAACGCCAGCTGGGCAAAGCAGCAACAGCTACGCACTAACTAGGTAATGGTTACTGGACCACATCAGATCACTAAAATGACAATGCCAGGTGGTCCAGGTGGTCTCCCTAAAATTCTGGCAAAAGATTGCTGAAACCTCTCCCAACTCATGTCTTTGACATTAGCACTGTTTGACTGAAATTCACAGAAACGTAATGTTATTCTCCGTAGAACTGCGAAACAGTCAGAAAGTATTTCCGCGTGGGTGTGAGCCATGCACCAGTGCATTGTTTATGTTCCGACATAAACGATGCTGATTGTTCCACATGAATTAATTAAGGTAGGGCTAGAACCAAGGAACTGTCACAATCACACATGACAGTGACAATGGAACACTGGTCTAACAGTCAATGAGGAGGTCGGCTACTCTGAAGTCACTGTATAAGTGTAAATAAACAAACATAGAGCTTTGAAGTTCAATTTAACGTTAATTATCATATCTTAAGACGACCTGTCTGCAATATAACCTATATGTTTTTGTTCTTGAGGAGTGACAGCTTCATTATGATGAGCAACGCTGGCCAGCAAACTAAGTAGGCTAATGTTCAGTAATGATAGGCTCCCATGACGGGATTTGAAGTTTTACTCAACTGATAGTTATATGGGCGATCCAGCTCTCGACCATCGCAAAAAAGCGACAAACTATGAAACTACAGAGAATACAGCTACTTTACGCATTCTGTGTGTGCTAGTTAATGATGAGTCGACATCATAAGAATCGGTTGGTGTGGTCAA
Source organism: Clupea harengus (assembly GCF_900700415.2). Classification (NCBI taxonomy): domain Eukaryota; kingdom Metazoa; phylum Chordata; class Actinopteri; order Clupeiformes; family Clupeidae; genus Clupea; species Clupea harengus. The sequence continues at coordinate 10,823,351 of NC_045152.1, read as the reverse complement.
CTAGGAGGTCCGATTAGGATCCCTTTGTTTTCAAACTCTTCTTCAGATATGCAGCGAATTGTAGTATGCCACAAGACAGTCTCAGTTCATTCGTGCGTATTACATTTTCGGCAGCATAAATGCAACGGTTACATAATGATCTCACGCAACCCATCATCTTCTGTCCGAGGCTGCATATATGAAGAAAACAAAATCGTCGCCCCGCAGGAGATTATATCACATTCCAGACCAATGCTGCAACCTAAAAACGAAGCGGAGTCAAATCTCAAAGCTAAACAACTCACCAAGTGCTGCCTGGTCCGGTAGGGATTTCGCCAGTGTCCCCAAAACGTTGCAGAAGAGCAGAAAAAGTGAAAAGAAGCGAGAAGTGTGCTGGGGTGGCATTCTTACAGCAACATCACTAGATCCCCGTAGCAGGTCATTCATCCATGTTTCTTTTGCGGATGGCATTGACCGATCTCAAGTGTTGCTGCCCGAGATGCCCACTCCCTAACCCGCGGTCTTCCCTGCTCAGAGTTCCATTGTCCGATGTGGGAGGGGGCGCTCCTAATTTGAATGATCACTACCACCCCCTGCTGGTTAAATTGCTGCTGCTACAGACGGATTTGGAAAACCATCAAATATCACACGACAGCATATAGAGTGTCGTCTTTATTTATTCATGACTACATTGCCATACAACAAAACGAATCATTAACCATTTTAGTTGTTGTCTGATTTTGAATCGCCATTGCATGTCAGGCATTTATGATTATCAGGTACTTTTAAACCTTCTTAGGGTTAGGGGTTAGGGTGACAGATAATTACAGATCCCTAATATTTAATTAATCTTAGTTCTTCATTTTAAGTGTTTTTAGCACATTGTCAGGGCCTGATATATACAACGGCATGGTTGAGACACAATACAAGTACAGGAGATTCACGCAGTCTCACATAGGCCAAGTTTCTTAAGCAAACGTTATCCATGGTCTTCCCCAGCAGCAGGCTGTAATGCAGACAAGTTGTTTCTTCCTGTGTGAATGCAGGCCAGGATATCCTTGTTAGAAGGATGGCATTAAAACCCTGGTCTTGGCAGCCTCAGCTGGAAAAGCCAGTGGGCCCTCATAGCCCCTAAGTCAGCTTCCTGCCATTGTACTGACTTCAACAAGATAACACTTCAACAGCCCTTCTTCCCTTGTGTAAAAAAAAAACTTCATTGGGTGTCTGAATTAACACGAGAACTAATTTTACAATTGAATTACCAGCAGCCTCTGCGAGCTTAACCAATTAGCCATTTGTGTGTAGCTTCCTGTCACTGTATCAGCTTTGACACAGCTTTGTCAAGATAACTCTTATGTGGACAGCAAACACTTGTGGTAGTTTCGCAAGTGAAATAATGAAGCTCTGTTGTGTGAACTATCAAAGTCTGAGACAGTGTCCATGTGTGGCGTAGACCTGATCCTGCTCTCATGCAGGCCAGTGAAGGAGGGGAAGCAAAGCACTGATGAAGCCGCAAACCACAAGCGTTTTATTTTAAACCACAGATAAGATACAGGGTTGCATTTCCCAAAAGCTCTGTTGTGCTACACCCATGGTTAAATGATACAGAGAAACCTTCTCTCTATATCACTCTAGCACTCTCTCTCTCTCTCTCTCTCTCTCTCTCTCTCTCTCTCTCTTTCTCTCTTTGCAACAATGTACATAGCTCAACAGTGGTGGCAAATGCAGCCAAGATGTTGTCACAACTTTCCTTTGGCACAGCTATGACATGCAGACCCAGCTCCACAGGCCAGCCAGATTGGCTTCATCTATTATAATCCATCAGAAAACGGCCTCATTCTGCCTACTGATAGACTGAAGAACTACTGACTCTAAATTATGGTGTTAAGGTGTTTGAGTACAGAGGACTTTTTAACTAGAGCATAAAGTTGGGCAGTGTATGACAGTGCAGATACAAAAAATGTTAATGGGATTATGAAAAGAAACATTTAGACTATGAAGCCCCTGAAAATAATAAGATCATTTAAATGTAAATATAAAAAAAAAATCTTTTGAAAGCATCTACACGTGACGGGAAAGTAAGCCCATGTTGACAGTGCCCTCAGCCTGTGTTTACATTCAGGTGTCCTGGGGTGACTTTACATCAGCATACTCCGTCTGCTCAGGGCTGAGATTCTGTGTGTCATCATCTTCGTCGTCGTCATCACACGGAGGCCGGTTGCGGTTGAAGAAGCCCACCTTTAAAATTATTCATGTTCAGAGTACAATAACTTTGTATTTTAACCTGTGCCTTTTTTGGTATAATAAAAGAAAACATGGCAACAAATAAAACTACAAAGTCCAGAACGTGTAAATAGGAGCTCGTTGCAAAGTGGGTAAGTAATCAAACATAATGTTAGCGCCCTCTAGTGATCAATTCACAGAAGCTCATCACCTTCCAGAATATGTAGCTGAGCAGGGCCAATAGCAGGAGTCCAGAAGCAATGGCCACGACGATCCACCACACCGGCACCTTCTTTATCTCCTCCCTCCAGACAACACTAGTGTGGGTCTGTGGCAAACAACCATTTACAGCTATGGTTAACTCCAAAGCAAAACATTTACAAAAGAGCATCAGGAGATTACCTGGGGACAGTCCCTTTAGGGAATAGAGGAACAGGAAAACAGTTTACAAGAAAGAAAACACCAAAGCCCTTAGAAATCTCTGCAAACCTGACAGCCATCGTAGTCATCCATTGAGCATACATTCTTGGAGGAAAAAAAGTCACACTTTTACTTCACATATTATCCATGTCCTCTCCCTTTTAGTCCCCTTCACACAAATCTTTCATATGTTTTTTTCCAGGCTGCCAACTTCAGTTCAGTTCACCCGTACAGGTGAGTGGCTACAGGGCAGTGAGGGACTCACCTCTGCCTGACCGCTGGGCAGCTCCTGGGGCTGGATCTTTGAGGGCATCCCCACCACCTGGTAGTGGGCATTGGATTGCAGGATGTAGTTCTCATTTGGCCTCTATGGATAGGAGGTGAGAAAAGGACAGGGGTGTCAGTGTCCTGCTCATGACAGAGAGTGACCTGACAACTAGATACACAGAGAAACACACAGATTAATTTATCAATAAGGGACAGATACATGTCATCTCCCCCTGGAGTGGATCTTGGCCTGAACTGATGGGTCCGGTAGATCAGGTGATGAGCAGTTCATTGTGGGAGCTGTCCATCTCTCACTTTTAGATCTAAGCGGTGTGGCTTCAGCTGTTATGTGGAAACTCTCCATCTAGAACTTCTAGATCTAAGTAGTGTGGATTCAGCTGTTGTGTGGGAACTCTCTCCATCTAGAACTTCTAGATCTAAGTAGTGTGGATTCAGCTGTTGTGTGGGAACTCTCTCCATCTAGAACTTCTAGATCTAAGTAGTGTGGATTCAGCTGTTGTGTGGGAACTCTCTCCATCTAGAACTTCTAGATCTAGATGGAGCAGATCCATCAAGACAGGGCCAGACCTGCAGCAGCGCAAGCGTTTATCTGAGGTGGACAGTTCAATGTGTCAGATGGTTTCGGAGGGTCAGAAATCTGACAGAAGTCAGACAGTCCCAGGCGAAAATATTTCTTTTTACACCCTTTTTACACAGTGATTTTACTGATGTGTGTATCACAGGTAAACAGAGGCTTACTACAGGGCAGATAGACAGACAAACGGACTGTATTTATATAGCTCATAACTCAAAGCTCTTTACAGATTAATGCCTCAGACATCTATCCATTCACACACCGATGGCAGAGGCCACTATCTAACGTGCCAACCTGCACATCAGGAGTGGTTAGGGGTTCAGCGTCTTGCTAAAGGACACTTTGGCACTTGGTAAAGAGGAGTCGGGATCGAACTAGCAACCTTTCAGATTGCTGAACAACTCCTCTACCTCCTTAACCACTATCGGAGGTAAAGATGGCGAAAGAAAGAAGGATAAGACAAATGAAGACAGCAAATGAGTACGCAAGCAGTACAGAAAGAAAAGAAAGTAAACAAACAGACAAGAAAATCAATGAGCCTGTCCTCACCTCTGAGAAGGTGTTGACCCAGAGCCGGGCCATGACCCTCACCACAGCGATGCCTTGCCTCTTCAACCCCTTCACCTCACACTCCACCCTCACACACGGGTCCTCAGAGGAGCAGTTCTGATACACACACAACATGCACAACACATTATTTTCATCTGTCATTTAGCTTCAATCTTGAAGTTACTTACTACCAGCAGCTGCCTGTCGTCATTTTATATCAAACACCATTGTTAACGCTATTAGCATACCTTTCCCAGACTGCACAATTGGGTCATAACAATAAGCTAAGCAGGTTTTACTGCCCTCTGCTGGTCATATTTAAACATGACAGGTGATGTTACCAACCCAGAAGAGGCTTGAGGCACTGTTACAATGGTTATGTCAAACGTGTGACAGGGGCAGAGGCAGAAAGATTATACACATGAAAAATTAATTTGTTTTGTACAACGATAATGATATTTTGTTATGAAGACGTTAGAAAATGGGTTAAAGTCAACAAGGTTCCCATATCCTTTTTATTACAGTAATAGACAAATAGATATTTATCTGTGATTTCCAAGTATCGACCCCAAGGCTTTCAAATTACTTTGCACTAAATTATGTCTATGACCACCATTTTATATGTTACATGTACCATTTCCTTCTTACCACATGGATGGTTTCCCTGGACATCTGTGCTTGAGGGTTTTGGGGAGTGTCTGTCTGGGCCTCCCTCTTATTGATCTGGTGGCCCCCCCGGGTGGTTCGGTTCACTGTGGACTCTGCTCTCACCAGCTGTGGGTGGGAAAGAGGAAGGTGAGTTTGAAATATGGATGGTTTGACCTTTCACACAGGAGTAATGTGTACAGAGTACTAATCAGAGCCAGTTTTCACCACACACCTTGCTACTGGTGCACATTTTGTGGGATCTGGTTGTGACAATTTAATACGTTCAATACGTAATTAAATGTTCAAGAACCAGTGAAGCATCCGAGTTGCTAAAATACTCAGCTTTAATTGCATGGAGATCCTATAAATGACCTTCATATTTAAGAGAGCTACATAAAACACACTCCCACAAGCCTGAGGGGCCCCAAGTTGAACCAGCAGCTAAAGGTCCACATAGGAATCCAAACATTTTTCAGACATTCTGATCTTGTTTGATGCAGCTGTGCCTGCTGGGGACTATCTACTCAAGGCTGGAAGCAATGTCCATGGCTCTTTCTCTCTCTCTCTCTCTCTGCCCCATACCTGCAGTGGCCACCTGCAGAAACAAGGGGGCAGGTGTGCCTTAAGAATACAACTTCAGAGGGACACCCACACCCCTTGTGGTCTGTGCCATCACGTGTTCCACCTGAGACCATACGTTTTTCTAAACACTAAATAATATACAGTAAAACAAATTGCTGCTGCTTTAGTACATTATCTTTACATTTCAATGCTTGGAAATCCATGATCTTTTCGGTTATGCCCATTAGTATGGGGTAGAAATAAGCTGTATACAGGAATCATGGCTAAACACATTATTTGTAAAGATTTTGTACTGTTCAGCATGGCAGGATATTCAAAATGCACAAACTTTTTTGTTCCAGTTTTCAGATTTTACGGTTTCATTCAATACATATCCCTTTAATGACATTCGAACACTCCAAATCAACCAACATCATTTTCATGTTGATTTCATCTAGGCAAGGCCTTCTTATAAACCATAAAATGGGACATTTCATTATGGCTGCAGCTCCACTGCTTTGCCTGTAGGTGTCACTCTCACCCTGTCGGGGTCGACGCTGGCATTGTTGGCGGAACAGGACAGGAAGTTCTCAGAGTCAGTGGCAAAGGCATAGAGCAAGGTGGATCCCTGGCGGTGCGTGGGGAACTCCATCACCGCCTTCACGTTCACCGCACTGGGGCCCAGGTTCCGCAGCTGAGGGTGTATGAACAGATCACATGACGGTTTAATCTGAATATGGTGGGTGACTTAAGTGACTTTTATTATGCCCCTTCTTTTGAATAATTACCACAGGGAATAGATAGAATGAGGAATGTTCAATTATTCAGCTGCATGAAACCGGTCCCTCTCTGATTTCATATTTCTTGACAATCCATTGAAATGTTTTATGATTTTATGACCACATTTGTATAGTAACTCATGCCCTGTATGCCCTTGGAATTGAAACAATAAACCTGATACTACCAGAGCCAGTACTGTAGCAATTAGACACTTTTATGTAGACTGGCTCCAGGGCAGTCTTCATTGTGATCATTGTCTGGAACTAATTTTAGCAAGATGAAATGATGGGCCATTCTGGAGGCCGACCAATCAGCGACCAGAAGGGGTGACTAAGTGCGAGTTGTTTCTAAATGTAGTAACAAAAATGGCAGCAGTGCTAGAGCTAGATGCAGCGATACAAACAGTAGTAGCAACGCTAGCAAACACAATAATAATTGAAGCCGGAGCAAGAATGTGTACAATTCTTCATCGAGGGCGAAGACATTGTTGCCTGACTGCCACTTGTGTTGGCCCAGCAGCGAGTTTGGCTTACCATGTAGACATGCTCCACGTACGGCCCCACCTGCTCCAGAGAGGCTGGGCGCTCTACAGGCTCCCAATTAGCAATGGGCAGAACAACCTCCATGGGTGAGGAGGCTCTGCAGAGACATCAGTGTCAGACAGTCGGTGTCATAGCCATCCTCTTTCCACTCAGTCTCATGACAGGGGAATCATAACAATCATTCACACTCTGGTCAACTCCCCTACCATACTATCAGGATCACATTAAGTGCTGTAGAAGGATTTGTGCTGCACACACAGTAATCACACAACTAACTACTTTTATGAAGAACCCATCTTAGACATCGCAAGATCATCTACATGTATGTAATATGTATGACATAAGCATTCAGACTCTTTACTTAGTACTTAGTTGAAGCACCTTTGGCAGTGATTACAGACTCAAGTCTTCTTGGGTATGACATGACAAGCTTTGCACACCTGGATTTGGGGATTCTCTGCCATTCTCCTCTGCAGATCCTCTCTAGCTCTGTCAAGTTGGACAGACCGTTGATGGACAGCCATTGTCAGATCTCTCCAGAAAAGTTTGATTGGGTTCAAGTTAAGGCCCTGGCTGGGCCACTCAAGGACATTCACAGAGTTCTCCCTAAGCTGCTTCTGTGTCGTCTTGGCTGTGTGCTTAGAGTCATTGTCTTGTTGGAAGGGGAGCCTTCGGCCAAGAATGACGTCTGAGTGGTCTGGACCACGTTTTCATGAAGGACAACTCTACTTTGCTCCATTCACCTTTCCTTTTCCCGGTCCCTGCCACTGAAAAACACAACTTCACCGTTGGGATGGTATTGGGCAGGTGACAAGTGGTGCCTTGTTTCCTCCAGATGCTTAGAATTGAGGCCAAACAGTTCAATTTTGGATCTGTCAGACCAGAGAATCTTGTTCCTCACAGTCTGAGAGTCTTTTAGTTCCTGAGTGGTTCACTGAGGAGAGGCTTTTGTCTCACCACTCTACCGAAAAGCCCAGATTGGTGAAGTGTTGCAGTGATGACTACATTTCAAGTGTCAAAGCAAAGGGTCTGAATACTTATGTCAATGTGCCAGTTTCAGTTTTTCCTTTTTTTAAATCCTGTTGTCGCTTTGAGTAGATTATAGGGGGAAAATAAATGTAAAACATTTTAGCATGAGGCTGCAACATAACAAAATGTGAAAAATGCGAAGGGGTCTGAATACTTTCTGAATGCACAGTATGTTGTGATTTTGTATGGTATCAAAAGAGACAGCAGAATCATGAAAAGACACCTCTAACAGATAGGTTGGAAATGGATAGCGATTAGCTTTGCTGCAGATAGACACAGACACACATTCCTTTACTTTCCCGCAGGGAATTCCATCAAGACAACTGTTACCCATTCCTTTTCATCCTCAGGAGTAGATGCCTAGTGCCTTGCCTGAAGCCTCTCTTTTTCTAAAGGCAGGGCAAGTGTGACAGATATAGCAAGAGACCCGCCAGAGATGCCGTTTGCCTCACGGCACACTGATGTGGCCTTTTAAAAGGGCTGATGCTTTAGGCTAACCTGAGGCTCAGTCAGACTGAACTCACTAAACGAGGGCAGGATGCTTTGATGCCCACCTGTAGTCATGGTTACTGATGGAAGTGACGCACAGTCTTGATGATAAAGGGTTAGAGAACAAGAAGGAAAAGAGGAAGAAGAGGATGCTGGTGATGAAGAGGAGGCAGAGGAGGGTGAATAGAACCAAATAAGCCCTTGTAAATGTCTTCAAACGCTTAACTCTTTAAAGGTTGGAGAAGAACAAAATCATGATGATAGTGAAAAGAAAAGAAAAGAAAAGATAAGAAAGGAAAGGAAAGGAAAGGAAAGGAAAGGAAAGGAAAAGTTGGAAAACAGAAATGAGGTGGGAAGAGAGGAGTCACTGTACCCTTGCATCTCCAGTGTGGCTGAGGCTGTCACATTAATCTTCAGAAGGACAGGGTCACTGTCAGGGTTATGACTGTTCTTACTGAAAACACACACACACACACACACACACACACACACACACACACACACACACACACACAACACTTGTGATGAATTTGTGACAAAATTGTGATGAAGAGCTTCTGCAACTTCACAACACTGAGGCGGCGAGACAGAGATGGGGGGACAGCCTTGCCTTTTGATCTGCATGTGGAAGGTGACGTCTCTCTCCACCTCCTCCAGGTTCCCTACACTGAAGAGCAGGCCCGCCTTCAGCTGAAGACATCATAGTGTTATTACTTTAGGTAAAACCTACCATGTCAGTGTGTACCATTACCACAGAGTTACTATTATCATAAAAGGTTGGTATGTACTGTAAATAGCTTTGGCTGAGCAGAATGAATGGATCACAAGATTGCTGTATCTACCTTCTGGCCAGATGGCATAGGGTTTCCTAGGTCACACACTACAATTACAGAGCCATTGTCCTTCCTCTGGGCACAGTTCAGTCTGCTGAAGCCCTGAATCAGACACAATACAGGCTTATTGTATTTGTATTTGTATAATGATTACATTCATTCATAGAGTTGGCTGAAATATGGGATATGGATATGATATGATGTCGTATCACTTGATGGCAGGATGTGATCTGTATGAGGAGTGAAGAAATCACAGTGATCAGCATGTGATCAGCAAGCTGTATGCATTCATCATGGAATGTGATGAGAATGACTTCAGCTTTGCCATGACAACGCATCTAATTTGGCATGAATGTGGTGTGAAAAGTGACATAGTTGTGAAGTGAAACCACAGGCAGCCCGGGGGGGTCAGGAAGTGTCCTTCTCACCTCCCTGTGTGCGGCCATGCCCTGGAAGTGGGTGCTGGTGGGGGGGCTGATGTGCAGCTCCGTCTCATAGGCCCCCTCCCCCTGGTTCTCCGCCTCGACAACCAGCAGGGCCGGGTTCTCGTCTCCAATCAGCAGGCGAGACGTCTCGCTGCAGGAAAGGTCACGCAGGGGTCAGATTGGAGCAGCGTGTTTGTGTGTGTGTGTGCGCGTGTGCACGTATCTGTGTGAGTGTGTGTGAGAAATGAAGTGGATACATATCCACACATAAACACACACACACACACACACACACACACACACACAGTCTCTCTCTTTCTCTCTCTCACTGATATTCTATGAACTACTGGACTCACGCAGAAGCAGTCAACTTCAGGTCTGGGATACAGATGTTGTCAGGACCACAATCTAGGATGATGCGTGTCTGCAAGGAAGAAACAGAACCACACATATATATGTATGCAAGGGTGTATATATAGACATACACACACACACACATCAAATACATAAAAGTGCTGAACATCAGAGAAAGCTCTTAACTTTTTTACACCGTTACACATACTCACTCTCTCTCTCTCTTTCTCTCTTCCTCTCTCTCTCTCTCTCACACACACACACACACACACACACACACACACACACACACACACACACACACACACACACACACACACACACACAAACACACACACAGCTTACACTGGCTGCATCTGTTCAGTGAAGTCTGGAGGCTTTGATTAATGCTTCTCCATCAGGACCCTGGCTCACCCCTGCTCCACTCATTAGAGCACAGATTTGCTTAGCAAACACTTCTGCCTGCGTCTGTCCTCGCTTATTAAATATTCAGGCCCCATTATCACACCCTCCTCCAGCATGTGTACTCATGTAATTGAGTCCCGCTCAAGGACAAAGAGAGTGTGTGTCTCAGCTTATTTTGCAAAGAACATCTTAATTCTCTTAGTGTCTCGCTCTCAGACCTTTTGTGGCTTAGATGCTTCTTCATTTATTTTGCTCTCCACTTTCTCTGTCATAGTCTCAGACTTTTTGTTTCTTTGCTCTTTCTTTCATTCTTTCTTTTGCTCTTTTGTACTATCTCTCTCACTCTCAAACTTTTTTTCTGTCTTTCTTTCTTTCATTGATCTTCTCTATACACATATAGCCCATTATTCAGGGTGCACAGTTGGATGTGACACACTTGTATTCTAAAAGAAATGCAATGATTGGTCAATATAGACCCCTGGACTGAATAACAGCTCAAGGGAACTTAAGCTCTCTGGGGAACTCTTTGGTACAGCCTCCTGTTGAGCAAAACTTTAGTCAAGGAATATAATCATATGGATTGTTTAAACGTGCCATAGAATGCACTTTATTGAGTATGATGTGACCCATATGCCCAAATGCCCATATGCGGTTTAACACAGCTAATCACAGCCCTATGATTTGGCGCAAAAGGAATTGGTGGCCTCATTAATAAGTTGATGAGCTCTGCTCTGATTGGCTGGTTTCCAGCGAGGTACCACCCTGGCTCACATAATAGCAACATGTGGAATAGATTGCTACAGCTGTGAGAGGTGAACCAGGAAGTGTTTAGGCAAACAACCCTCCATGTTTCAACCTGAATCTGAGGATTTCGGCTGTGCATGCCCATAGTAATATTGCCTGGGCTAGAACTGGACTGGTGTTTTGTAAATGTAGGGAGTGTGCATATTAATGTGCTAGGACTGTTACATAACCATCTAGGAATTTTAAATTGGCTAATTTTAGCACCGTTGACCATGAGTATGAAACACACAGTGCCCTCACCTAAGGTTTATTTGAATTCCACCAGAGTTGCTGCCAGTGAAGTCTGGCTGCTGTGCTAATCAAGCAAGGACTCTTAACTCCATTAAGCCACTTAAGTGTCCTTAATTACTCATTACATTGTGTCATAAATCTTAAGGATTGATATATATAGCTGTTGCAGTGTCTCTTACACAGCATTTGCTAGTGTATTTAGGTTAGGTCATTCTTCAAGCACTATGGCTGTACAATAGAATGGGATTCTGGGATACCTGTGCCATGGCTGAGGTCTGGCCTTGAAGAATGGCGTCTTCAGTGTCAATCAGTGTGTAGTTGACTGAAATAAAGATAGGACTGAGCTTGTCTTTAAACTCTGACTCTGCCTGTGTAGAGAGACAAGAGAGAGCATCATGGGGGGGGGGGGGCGGGGGGAGAGAAAGAAGAAAGAGAGCATGAAGGAAATTGAGGGGAGAAAGTGAGAGAAATAGACACAGACAGAGAGAGAGAGAGAAAGAGAGAGAGAGAGAGAGAGAGAGAAACCCAAACAACAATCAGTACTTAGCTCAAAGATGTCCCCCACAGACTCTCAAAGACACAAAAAAACCAAAGGCCCAGAGTGGTGTCAGAAGCGGCAGGGCTTGGCTCTTTAGAATCCCCTTGGACTGTGATATAACATTGCACCAAATAAATGTTACATGTCTGCTTTAAGTGTTAAGGGGCCAAAGCAGCGGGGGAATAATGTGGTCGTGCTATTTACGGGCTGTCTTCTCGGGAAGAGGAAAAAGGTGCTCCTCGATAGTGCCCCCCCCCCCCCCCCCCCACGCAGAGCAACATTCTAAGTCTTCTCTTTTTTGATAATTCAGTGCTAAAGTTTGTGCTAATCTGAGTACCCTGACAACTGCGATTCACCTTCCTTAATGTCTAGGTGTTTAGAAGTGAATGTTAGTCCATGACAATGTGTCAATAGTATGCACTGTGGTAGTGCCTCTTTTTGGGACCAACAACAACAACCCACCCTCAGGTAAGCGGTCACGTTGAAGCAGGTGTTGGGGTGTGCTGTCTGGACTGTGTGTGTGACACTCTCCTGTGGCTGGCCATTGTGGAGCAGTAGGGTCCTACGGGTGAGAGCCTGCTTCATCTTGTCCAGCTGCAGCTCTACACTCAAGGCTGGAGGGTGGTGGGGGGGACGAGAGACAGAAACAGAAACACGTAGACAACATTTACGCCTCACAGTCATAAGCACTCTCGCAGGGTCTTGATGTGTGCACTTATGTAACAAGAGTTCACAGTCGGGGGACAACTCGTTGAAAGGGTGGACTAGAAGCACGTCAAAAATGACTGCTAAATTGGCTACACTTACTGGCTTTTACTCTAATACTAACCCATCATTTATGCTTTCCCCTGCAATTGTTAGCTCTTACCTGTGGACTCCGATTCTTCCTTGAGGCTAACCTTCAGAATGCCTTTGGGTGGGTTTAGAACTGTGAAACTGTAATCGTTCCCACCCTATATGGTACCCACCCACATTCAGTCTACATTTCACCATGGTTCACATTATACGTGTGAGAGCCTGTTTCATTTTATACTGCTGCAGCTCGTCACTCAAAGCTGGAGGTAGAGGGGGAGGACACGGGAAGAACACAAAGATCCCATTTGCACCTCACCCTCACAGGGACAGACATGACTTTGACATTTATGTCACCAGAGTTAACAGTCTAGAGACGACGTGTTGAAATTTATGGACCGGAAGCATCAAGAAAATACCTTTAACAAGGCTACGCCTATACTGGCTTCACCACTAAGACCCACCCAACTTGTGGATTTCTCTTTCCTGTTTTTATCTTCGCCAGCTGCTGCCCTGTGCTCAAGGTTGGGAGTAGGGTGAAAGGAAACCGGAAGGAGAACACAAACACCCTGTTTACACCTTATACTTAAAGATGACCTTCATGTGTTATGAACCTATCGTGCATTGAAGTGTGCATGAAACCATTACAACAACAAAGAGACATTCAACAGTAGCATGTAGTTGCTTTAGCTTCTCAACACCAGATGGCTAAAAGCGATAAACATGAATCAGTTCTTACCCAGTGATTTGGGGATACGATGCCCAGAGACACTGATGCACATGATGACAGTGAAACTGTAAAACAAAAGAGATGTTCACTGCCATAAGAAACATCCATGATCTTTAATATCCCTTCATCGTCTGGTGAGCGTCCTCAATGTATGTGTGCCTGAGAGAGACAGAACAGACCTTCTTTTAGGTGCCTTCACTCTGCCTAACTCCCTTCTGATACCCTCTTAATGAAATGGAGGAGTAATTGTTTCAGAGCTCACTCTTTACCATACTCACTGTACTTTTTATATGAATAGAGCCATTGCTAATGAAGTTACAGATGATGACATTTCCTAGGATCCTTGGTTGGAGAGAGCCCACATTAATTCCAGTGAGATGCAGGAAGTTGTTTTAGAAATGTGTTGGGTCCAGAATTTTATAGTTTTGTGAGGCCCATAATGACTTCATCTAAGATCATGAAGGCTGCACACATTGTACCGATTCATGTTCCTTACCAGGTAACTGACTTCTTAGTCCTGGTGGTTGAGCAGGTCTTCTCCTCTGGGTTTAGCACGTCAGGGGAGAGGGTAAGCTGGGCCTTGGCATTCACAACGGCAAGAGTTCTAAGAAGAAAAAAAAAACAGTTTTGTCACACTTCATATGATGTGTCCTTACTACAGAGTAGAAATGTAATTTAAATGTTAATAATACTGACCCTAATAACACTAACCCTATCATCTTATAATAGTGTAGTAATTACATTACATTTGTAGAACATGACGGACATTAATATAACATTGGTCAATCATTTTTCTAGGTAGGTCTTGTTCAATTAAGTATTTTTAAGGCATTTTTTAGGTTTGCAAATTGAATGTGCTTCTGAAGCCCTAAAGTTCTTAAGCAGACTTTATTTAAAAAGCGAATTTATAGATTATGTTCAGTCAAGCTTTCAAATGTAGAGTTTTTAGTTTAGATTGTTCAAAACAAGTCATGACCTACCTATATACAGCTATCTTACTGGCACCCCATGCACCAACAATAAGATCTGTTGAAAAAAGAGATCATTCTTTATTTGTTATAAATAAGTCATTGGGTTGTCAAAATTCCTCCTCATTCAACTAATGAAATTGAAATAAATCATTCAAAATGACTTGTGCATGTACCAAAGTTGTGACTTTGTTGTCCCTGGGTCCATGCTTAAATATATGTATCATAATGTTATATGTTACATACTATAGGGACAAACTATCCTATAGCACCAAATGAAAAAAAAAAAAAAAACATGGCAACCATTTACATAGCACCGAATGAAAAAAAACAAGTGTACCCAATGCAATCTTAGTCACATGTGTGATGTTTTCTGCAGGGATATGATAAACAACATTAGTGGAAGATTGATCCTAGGGCCCCGTAATTACTACGGAAACAGTGTCAGAACAGAAAAAAGCTGTTTGTGCGGATGCCCGTTTGCTCATTTGATTGAAAGCACTTTGAGGATGGCCATGTTGTCTTTCATGAAAGAGAAAAAAATATGACAGGAATACTGTGCTTTGTAATTTCTGAAAGAGGTTGTGGTATAAAAACAGTATGTTGGGGGTGCTGAGGCATGAGTCACTTGGGATCGGGGTCGTGGGCGTAGTGAGGAGACAAAGAGTTCCTTGGGTCTGTCTGAGACCCGTGTGGTGTGTCAAAAGCATTGCTGTGTAGGGAGAGGGACACCAAGCACTCTTTCTTTCACTTACACACCCTTGTGTTAGAGGTCGTGGGGACACTGTCCTCCATTTACAGGCTCTCCTCTCTCACACACATACTGTACATACACTCCCCCCACACCCCCACACACAGACAGACACACACAAACAGAATGTGGGGGTTACAAAAACTTCCACCAAGTTCTCCCAGGAAATTAAAAAAAGCCTCTTTGTCTGGCAGTCAGTGAAGAGGAAATGACAAACAGCCAAGGGGGTTTAACTGACCAACATGAAGACTGAGATCAGACTGTGAGCAGTTTATTTATTTATTATTTATTTACAAGCTTTTATTTGTGTTGATGCTATGAGAGCTCTTGGGGGCGAGGTCAGATGCAATAACAAGAGAAGAAAAGACACATGGATTAGGAAAGGCTTTTACAGGTCAAGTAATTGAGGGCAACTTGTTCTCGCTGAGTGCAATTATCCTGCAGAGGGTTGAAAGGCTAAATGATAGGTGATCTTGGACCCAGCAAAAGAAATAAGCAAACTAAACCACGATAAAAACGTAACAAGCTGTCATCAAAATACACGCTTCTCTGTTGTAAATCAGCGCAAACAAGTAATATCAATGTTTTAAAGCATTTTGTTCTTTAGATAACTGTAAGCAAAGAACAATCAATGGATCTGATGGAAATTGATATTACCATTAATTTATATACTTACATTGCATTGCAAGCATGTTCTCCTGTGTGTGTGTGTGTGTGTGTGTGTGTGTGTGTGTGTGTGTGTGTGTGTGTGTGTGTGTGTGTGTGTGTGTGTGTGTGTGTGTGTGTGTGTGTGTGCCATGTGTATTGATAGTCTTGGTACACCTTTGTTTAAAGCCTCTAGCAGACATCCTCCCTGCCCCAGGTGGAGGAATACACATCAATTGTCCACCATTTTGGGCCTGTGTGTGTTCCTCCATATGAAGATCCCCTCCCACTCACATGCCCCCTTCCCCACATTGACCTGTAACAAACCAATGCTGACCCATGTAACCTCCCATGACTGACTAGTATTTAACCTGTAACACTGTGAAGCTCTTTAGTATTTTGCCTGCCTCTACTTGATGTTGGAATTGACTCCCTGCAGGAGTACCTTGAAATACACCTCCAGAAATCTTTGATTTGCCTCGTGGTCTTTTGTCTAAAGTGTGTCGGCTCCACAACGGTCCCAACAAATGTGACAAGGATGGGAAATCATACAGACAAGAAAAAGGCATGAAGACATTTGTAAATCAACCTGCCCTTTTGATGAATGAATGAACCAAAAAATTGAATGAACAAATAAAGGAATGGATGGATGGATGGATGGATGGATGAATGAATTAAGTATAGTAAGACGGGATGGATGTATTATTTGATTGATGAATGATCTGATGGATGGGTGGATGAATGAAGGTATGAATGAATCAATTAATCAAGAAAACATCAGTGTAAACCTACCCGGGTATCCGTTGTCATCCACATCAGTGCCCCCCCTGAGGGTGTACCCGAAGGCGGAGGGGGTGTGTGGGGAGGGGAAGGGGCTCTCCAGGACCTGGGCATGCTGAGGTGAGAGACCCTCACTCCGCCCCATGTAGATAAACACACGGCCGTTCCCATCAAAAGATGGAGCACCCACCGCCACATCTAACACAGTAGAGCACACACACATATGAAACAAACTCACTTACATATCCACTCACACGCCTGCACACACACACACACATATGAAACAAACACACATACATATCCACTCACATACACACACACGCCTGCACACACACATATGAAACAAACACACATACATATCCACTCACACCGCCACATCTAACACAGTACAGCACACACACACACACTCACACACACACACACACACACATGAAACAAACACACATACATATCCACACATACATGCACATACACACACACACCTGTACATACACATACACAGATGCACCTACCCAGGCACACGGTCCCACAAACACACACAGACGGATATGCATCTGTGCACACACACACGCACGCACGCACGCACACACACACACACACACACACACACACACACACACACACACACACACACACATACATACAATACAGTATACTGAGAGCCCCAGATTGCTGCTGGTTCTAAACCCCAATCAGGCCCCGGGCGACTCCAGATCTGTACCAATCCCACCTGATTCAGCTGATCAGCTGAGGAGTAGGAACATTACACTGCCTTTAGTCAGTGGTGCTTGGAGCATGGCTAGCAAGAAAACATACAGGGAGAGCAGCCTCCAGGGACAATTGTAAATGATAACTGAACTATCAATTTTTAACGTTCATCATTCAGGAAGCCTCACCATTGTAGCCATCTTTGTCCAGGTCTCCCAGAG
Organism: Clupea harengus; assembly: GCF_900700415.2. Taxonomy (NCBI): domain Eukaryota; kingdom Metazoa; phylum Chordata; class Actinopteri; order Clupeiformes; family Clupeidae; genus Clupea; species Clupea harengus. Next base: position 10,806,084 of record NC_045152.1, on the reverse strand, counting down.
GGGCGATGGACGCTCCGAAGCGTCCATACGGGACCGAGCCCGTCAGCGTCTGGTCCGGGCGGGCGTTGAACTTGGAGCGAACCTGCTGCAGGTGGACATACACCTGGCCCACCTCGCGCTGCTGCTGATTGGCTAGCTGCTCGATGAAGAGCGGTGCTCCAATCAGGATGTCCTCTCTCCTGCAGGTGCACAGCCGATGAAAGGGTGTGCGTGTGTTACGCAAAAGAGGCACAGAGTGGGATTGTTTCCAAATCAATGACTTTCAATCGATTGGCAATCAATTTCAGGATCAAAACATAGTGATTGTAAAACTTTCAAAAGCAATGACTTTCAATCAACTGCCAGTTAGTTTTACGTAGTACCAAAGTAGTTTGATTAAAAATCATTTAATTTCAGTCATTTCAAATGTATTTTTCAACAGAAATGACAAGACAATTTCAACTGAACTTGATTGAATTTAATGTATTTGTTTTGTATTGTTGTATTGTAATTAAGTTAGCTTTTTTTGTAGCATGGTCAACCTTTATGTTCTTCAAGACCTTTCCCTGTTCTTCTACTGCATTACATGGCAAGCAGCGCTGCTCGATCATTACAAATGGCATTAGAAGACTGGGCCTTTTATAAGTAATGCCTACAGCATCACTTACAACCACAGCAACAATGCTATTAACCTTCACCATAGAAGTATGTGGCATGGCACCCACCCATCGTTGTTGATGTCAGTCACCGCCACAGCATGACCGAAATAGGCTGCCACCTGCAGAGAGTGGGTGACACGGTGAAAGCAGAAGAAACATGGCGGCAGGAGGACTTAGTGTGATTACTGTCAGGCACTCGGCAGGTCTAGAGGTGGAATGTGTGAATGTGTGATTTATCATGCAGAGGGTGTGAGCCTAATACTAATGTGTCTGCCAGTCCCCAGACTTAGATGCTACTCATGCTGAACAGTAGACGTAGAGGATATTAGGTACCTGCATTCAAATATAACAGTTACATATACTGTATATATAACATACACAGTATAACATCTCTGTTAACACTTCAGGGTATTCTTAGTACAGTTGGAGAATAATGTATCATTTGACCTGGATGTTATTTCAATTTGACCTGCAGAGTTTACTGAAGCCACCTTGGTGACAACTGATAGCAGTTGAAGTTAGCCTTCATAAACATTTATTTGTGCTTATGTCATCATGAAGGGTTAATGCAGGCTCCCATGTAATTAAGGATGCCCAAATGTTAAAGGTCAAATGCTCCTCAAAAACATAAAGAACTCATAATATCTGACACACAAAAGTCATAATACCCACCCAATATATACACACATAACAGAATATAACACACATAATGATATCACTGCATCACTAGCTATGGACTGTGGAGAATTGGAATCTCACCTGAGTTCCTAAGAGCTTCTTTTTCAATTCAAGTCTTCCGTTGTAGATTCTGACCTACATAGAGAGGCATATTTGTGTGGATGTTTCTGTGACTATGTATAATCACAGGACAGATAAAGGAAAGACATGTACATACATACATACATACATACATACATACATACACACATGTAAATTATCTATATATGCTGTGTGTGTATATGCTTGTAGTAAATGTGTAGATATAGGACAGACATAACAAACGAATGAATTAATGTTCAAAATAATTCATTATGGTTAGTTGAATTATTATCATAAATAATAGATTTCTTACCGTTCCTGATGTGTCACGGTCATTAGGGAAACCAACTAAATAATCTGAAACAAGAAGAATAAAAAACACACTTCACCCAATCCCTCTTCTTGACTGTTACAATCTTTCAAGTATCATCAGTATATCATTATATAGACCTTGAATGTTGTCCCCAGTCAGAAAGCCAGTTGCAACAGAGTAACCTGTGAAAGTGAGGAGATATACCATCAATTTACACACACCTGACACACACACACACACACACACACACCAAAACAGGGATGTGTGGGGAAAACAGCTCTGTCTTACCACTGTATATGTCTGAATAGATTTCCTGAAAAGCATAAGCGTTCATTTCACGCCCAACGCCCTTAGATGGAAGGTAGGTGTAAGTTCTGGGTCGTCTCTTTATGTCTGTTAGTTCTTCCAGGGTTGCTGTGAAAATTTGACCTGCAAATGGGGAGCAAGGTGTGATTTCTCAGCTTGCTTCACTAAGTCATCGCCATTTCTTTCTTTCTTTCTAATTAGTTTGTCAGTTGTCCTACTTAGGTATAATTTTGAGAAGCGGGTAGACAATATCACCTTGAAAGTACAGACTTCCAGGGGCACCAAGCACAACTGTTCCATTCTGGAGTAAAAAACAATAATGACTATTTGTGTGTATGTGTATGTGTATGTGTATGTGTATGTGTATGTGTATGTGTATGTGTACGTGTACGTGTACGTGTATGTGTGTGTGTGTACGTGTGTGTGTTTGTGTGTGTGTGTGTGTGTGTGTGTGTGTGTGTGTGTGTGTATGCGTACTAAATAAGACCGCTTGTAATACACTTTCATACCTGTGTGATGTCCACACTAAACCCCGCTTCACAGTAGCGCTTGTCATTCACTGCAAACATACATAAATGATCTTCAATCCTCAGAACAGTACCACAAATTGTAAATGTCTACTGTATAATCCCAACATCGACTGAAAAGATCTCTAATCACAACTCTAAATGACAGTGAGAGGTAAGGTACCATATCTGGTGGACTTGTAGTGAAACTCCACATAGATTTCTCTGCAGGGGGAATAGACGGACACCTGGCCAGTGGTGACGTCCTTCAGGAAGCAGTTCCCCACCGGAGTGTTCTGGGACTCATTAAAGCTGTTGAGGACATTCCAGTGGAACAGCGGGGCACAGGCCTGGGAAGAGGAGATTAAAACAGCGAAGGGCATTATGGTTGACAGGTAAACAAAATGAAATGGGAATAGGAAGAGAGAGACATTCAGAGGGAGAGACAGAGTGAGAGAGAGGGAGAGAGATAGAATAATGAGAAAAAAGACAGCATGAAGTATTTTTTTATTAATCATTATAGCGTAATTATTACACCATCATTACTGTATATTATATTAGAGAAAAGTTTGTGAAATGAGTATAGTTAGGCAGGAAGCTCAGCTAAGTAAACGCCAATGCTTTTGCCAGAGAACTGCATGGTCCGACATTAACTCATAAAGATGGAAATTCTAGATAAGAGGAGAGGAGACTCAAGAGGAGGCATAAGATAAAAGGGAGGAGGTGGGGTATGAAGGGGGGAGGGGGGGGGGACAAGAGGGGATGATAATATAGGAGAGAAGAAGATGAAAGACAGGTGAGGTTACTGGCTTTACTAAAAGGTAAATCTGGAAGTTTCTAGTTGGTTTAATTAGACTTAAAAAAGAGTATGGTTAGGACTTCTTTAAGAAGTTTTATTTGGCATCATGCAGGTCCTGTCAAATTACCAAGATGTATTTGTCTGTGGCTCGCACACTCGCTCCAAACCACTGATGCGATTTAGACCCCTTCAGTGTGAGATCGGCGACTTTGTACTCCTCATCGCCTAAACACTCATCCACACACACACACACACACACACACACACACACACACACACACACACACACACACACACACAAAGATGTGAAACTGATGTGTATGTGTTTGTGAGGATGTGTGTTTGTGTGTGTGTGTGTGTGTGTGTGTAGGTGTGTGGGTGGGTGTGTGTGTGTGTGGCAGACGGTCCTCACCCTTTTGATCGAACTCCATGCTTTGGCATGTCCCACCGTCTGCTGACCAAGGGCAGAGGTAAACCTCCCCCCCCTCCTCCACCTTTGTCTGGGTTGAGTTCGCCTGCGGGGCCCCCACCACTAGGCTCACGCTGGAAGAAATGTCGAGACAGTCTTACAGATGTTTGTCATATCGGAAAAATGTATCAGAAATGCAGTTTTGATGACAGAACTTCTGAGAAGTGGTTGACATTGAATCAAAAATGTGTGCTAAATACTTCACCTTCACCTTAAATTAATTTATGTTACCACAAAGTTACTGACTAAACCTTTGGCCTACCTTGACTAAGCCGCATCATGGAGGCACGCCAATAGGGGGCCATTGGGCCCTGTGAGGCACATCCTAGAGTGAGCGCTAGCGACCAGACGTGCCACACCCACTCCCACATCGAGCAGTGCCCTATTGCTCCCAAGTCAACTCAGAGCCCCACTAGGGTACACCACAGTGGGGGAGGCAACCGTTCTTTTGACCCTGTCCCCTGACAAACACTATGTTCCCTAATGCTACAGAATGTGATAAGTAGATAAACAGAAAGAACATTGTGGACTGATAATATTCAAATTATTGCTACAGAACTTTATTCTGTAGCAGTAGTGCACTAACTATAGTCCGGCTTGTTAAAAATAGCAGGACACTAAATTGTAAACCAAAGTTAAACAGTTAAAAAAACATCATGTAATATAAGTTATATCCACAAGTCTGTGTTTTTAAAGTTTTTTTTCTTTCAGTCGTTTCATTCCTTGATTTGTGCATGTCTACTGTAAGACTTCCTGTCCACACACATGCTGAATTGTATTCAACCAGGGTCCCCTCAGGTGTGATTACTGGGGCCCTACACTTCATAAAAGACTTGCCATAAGGAACACCAATTGCATGCAGTCATACAAAATACAGATTAGATAGATGCCGTAGATCCTACTCACCCTTGACCTGTGATCTGGAAGAAGTCCACAGAGAAGCCGAAATAACTGCCCTCTGGCCCGCTGTACACTGTCACGTTGTTCTGGTTGATGTTCAGGGCTCGATGCACATCAGGTGCGATGACAAGGAGGAGTAGCCGCAGATGTAGCCCCCCAGTTAGACACCTTCTTTCTTCCCTCATCTTCTAAACCCACTACCCTTCTGCCTCCTGCTCTCCCACAGTCAATTTTCCTCACTGGAGTTTTTAACTGTTACTTTGTCATTTCCTGTACACAGAGTGTGACTTCTTGTCTGTATCTCTCATCTCCAGTACTTCCTCTTCGCTCGATATTGAGATGTTTTGACTGGTAGAGGATGCTAGGAGTCGTGAGCAACACCATGAATGTGGAAAGATTACATATTCACTGACATGAGCGAGGACCATGGGTTGATAATACTACCAAAGGCAGTGTTTCCTGTGGATAAGCCTTTCACAGTTATATTGTTGTCTGTTCTGGTTGTTCTTAGTTTTCCCTCATAGAGGCTCAGGAGAACTATAACGCTTGATTCCCCCTCTTCCAGATACCACTCACTTGACTTACTGACACATGACTTACCTCATTGTACCAGTATCTGTTGATTACCCTTCTCCCACCCTGTCTTGTCCAATGCACATTTGTTCCTTTGTCTGTTAGTGTTTACCCTTTAGTTGATGTTACCTTGGTTTATGTGTCCTCAATACTTAAGAAATCAGTCAGTACAATGTCCTTCTTATACAGTACAACTCCATTTCTTTTAAAGATGTACCTACATTTATGCTTAAGGTGATTGATTTGTAACTATATATATACGTACATGGTTCACCCAAAATGGCTAACCTTCAATGTACAAAAGGCCACTTTAATACAAGGTAATATTTCCATAAAGGCTCCCCAGCTATGGCTTCCCAGAACTGCAGTTCAAATATCTTGAGAGGAATAAATCAAATCCTTCAGCCCACAGTGAGCCTCTCCTTTCTCTTGTTTTGCCTGGTCAGTATATAACCAAACCAAAAATGTAACCTTCAAAAAAAAAAAGATGAAAGAGAGTCAGAGAATTAGGAGGAGGAGAGGGAACAAGAGGAAAGGCAGGTAGGATATTCTGACACATGAATAAAAGGGACGGATGATTAGAGGCTAAGATCAAAACATGCATGTAGCTGCATGAACAACATTTCACCTTTCATCCCGCTTGTACCACGCAGATTGTCACAAGGCTTTAAATCCTGTTTCTGTATCTCATTTATTTGGACTCATAAAACACATACATCATATGCAATAGTAGACCATATACCAAACACTATCCCATTACTATAAAATGTAGTACAAAATGAATCATAAAGCATTTAGCATCATACTTATTTATGGAAAGTTCAGTATAAAAAATGACCCTGAAGATATGTATTGAAGGACACCAGGAAGATCCCTTTTTATCAGGATGTCAATGTACCACTTAATTAAAAAGGAGATTTGTGTCATTCTTGTGTCAAACTCTTTTTGAAAGACACACTGTCCGTGTGCGCGTTTAGCATATGTGTGTGTTTGTGTGAGAGAGAGAAAGTGAGTCCCTGTAAATTTGCATGTGTGTGCATGTGGTGTGTGTGTGAGAAGGTGTGTCCCTGTAAAATGTGCATGTGTATGCATCTGGTGTGTGTGTGTGTTTGTAAGTGAGAAAATGTGTCCCTGTACATTTCCCTGTGTATGCATGTGGTTTTAAGTGTCCTGGTCTAGCTCTGTGGTGTGCTCTGGGTCAGGTTGTTTGTGTGGGACTGTGAGGAGGAGCTCTCTGAACTCAGTGACCCAGTCTCCAGCACTGCTCCAGCGAGGCCACAGCAGCACATCACGGAGAAGCCAGGCCAACACTGCTCCAGCGCACGGGCCTACCCAATACACCTGCATGAGACAGAGGGGAGCATGGTGAATGCATGTGTGTGTGTGTGTGTGTGTGTGAGAGAGAGAGAGAGATAGAGCAAGAAGGGAGTGTGAATGTGTGTGTGTCTATGCGTACGTTTTTAATGTTTTTATGTGTGTAAATCATAATGCTTTGTGTTACCTACCCAGTGGTTATGGAAGTTCTGCATCACCACGGCAGGACCAAAAGACCTGGCAGGGTTCATTCCACAACCAGTATACCCAATCTTTGGAGGAGGGGGGAGAAATAGTTAAACTATTAAAGTAAACTGTTTAGTAGTTTAAAAAAAACGTATCTCACGGAGCATGCGCACACACACACATGCATGTACGCACACACACACACACACACACACACACACACACACACACACACACACACACACACACACACAGTGTATATGGCTCATGTCCACTCTAAGATGGCATATCAAGATGATTACAGAGCTGGTTAGATCATGTTTAAATATTTAATCCCTCTGCTGTGTAGAATGTGTGTAATTTGTATTTTTTTTAAATGTCTTAAAATGAAAAAGGAAATCTAATGACAGCGAAAACAGTTGACTCAGAGTTTGTTGAGCAGAGTTTGCTTTTGCAGAGCCTGCCCTGTAAATCTGCATATTTAAGTGTGTGTGGAAGCACTGATCTTTTAGCCTGCTACTATTTCTTCCATGACAGGTCCAAAACTCCATGAGGTCCAAAAAGTCCACATTCCTTTGAAGAGAACCTGTGCTGATGTTACTGATCTCAGCTGCTTAAGCTCCTGATTTAGCTGATAAAGTTCAGCTCAGTTTGATATTACTGGCACTGGTCTATGTGTGTGGTTCATTACTGCAACTGTTTTTACACTCCCACAGGGAGCCTAGGCTGTCGAACATCACAGTTGCAGTGTTATTTGAGATAAAGTACAATATTCTATTCCTTTGGTACAAGGCTTGTATAAAGTCAAGCAGTAAGTAAAGCAAGGCATACACGTATTATTAAGTGTAGCTTAGTGACAAAGTCCAATGTTGAACCAAGTACTGTCAGCAGAAGTGATTAAAAAACATATTGTTATGACAAATAACAGCATAGTTATTTTCTTTTTGGATGGATGAGACTAACTGTTGTGTGCACAAGCAGATGCATGTGACTGCTGGTCAGCTAATAAGCAAGTCATCAATGTTGTTATATGTTAGGAGTATAAACAAAGAGTATTCCATGTAAGGTCAGAGGTCAGGCCTACCGCAGTGAGGTGTCCGAGCATGACAGAGATGCCAAGAACAGTGGGGCCCAGGGATTTGCTGGTGGCTGAGGGGTGGGACATTGCCAGAACACAGAGCACCAGCTGGAATGTGACAGCTGTCTCCATGGCGACAGCCTGGAACAGGAGGACCCCTGGCGCCACCTGAGAAAGAGAGGGGTAGGATGTAGGGGTTAGATGGCTGAGCTGTCACATACTCTCTCTATCTTTCTCACTCGAACACTCTCTCTTTCTCTCTATCAACTTCACTTTCAATAATCCAGATTCACTGGGGTTTTTTGGGTTGGAACTTGGAAAATAAGAGTGTTAAGGTTTGAAGTAAAAAATAACAAATTCAGAGTCTGTAACTTGCACTGTGTGATCTGAATTTGCTGATCAGTAAAACCAAGTTGTAGAAATAAAGGTTGATATCAGTTGTTTCCCTTCATGGAGGGAAACAAAACCAGCGCTGTGTTTTATCTCTAACCTATCAAGTTATTATGAAGCCCTTGGTGGATGGAGTGGTGCAGTGTGCATTCAGCTAAGAAACCTCCTGGCATTACTGGAGGTGTCTGTGGATATGGTTTGAGTACCACATCAAGCACATACAGTATTGATGTCCACCAATGTAGAACGATCTAAACCGCAACAATGAGCCTCACTCACATGGTAAAAGCTCAACTAAAACCTGAGTGTGTCGGCTGTGCAAATAGCTCTACTGAAGACCCAGACTATAGATATATAGACCCAGACATCACAGGAATGGACAGATACATTATTGATAAGGATGCAAACTCTTTAGGTCAATCTTCAGACTTTATAGGCATATACTCCTTCTCTCCAGGTAAACAGTCAGACTGTACAGGTAAAACTCACAAATAAGAGTGACTCAGGGTAACGCCGTGCAGGTAAACACTCGGAAGAGATATTCAGAATTTACTCACCTCATTGAGCCCCAGTTGCCCTTGCAGAGGTGAGGGCACTATGCCCATGAGGATGGCGCACGCAGCCAGCGCCCCCAGGAGCTGGGCACCCACAAACACCACCGCCCTCCAGGGGCTCAGCCTCAGTCCCAGCCCGAGGGCCAGTGTGACGGCCGGGTTCAGCTGCACCTCCCCCATGCCCACACACACCACAACCAGGGCGGCGCCAAACGCCAGTGCCACCCGCAGAGGGTCCAGGTGGCAATCTGGAGGCTCTTGGAGAAGGTTCAGATTGGAGGGGGATGAAGAGGTGGAGAGCTCAGCACTGTGGGAAATGGAGTCCCCTGTGTTGGCAGCAGGCAAAGTGGTGGTGGATGAGAGGCCTATGAGCAGGAAGAGAGCTGTGCCTAGAAACTCACGGAAGACGTCCCGGAGGAAGGACACTGTCCACATGTCCCTCAGGGCCATGGACAGGCATGGCACGATTCTCATGGTGTCTCTCCTTAGTTTCGCTCTTTCTTTCTTTCTTTCTTTCTCTCTCTCTCTTTTTTTCTTTTGATTTCTCCTTTTTCTGCCCTGTCAGCTTGTATTTTGCTGTTCCTCAAACTTCACACTCAAACTGGAACTTAAAAGTGCACTTAATTTAAAAAAAAAAAAAGACAAGAATAAAAAGCCAAAAATGGGCTAGACTTAAATCGTGGAATGGGAACAGTGTCTGAGAGGCCACTGCCACAGGAGAGCCGAATACACCCAGTCCATAAACCGCTCTTCCATATTTATAGGCTGAGTCAGGACCCAGCAGTGAGTGTGGAGACAGGGGTGTTTCTGCCCCACTCACACAGATTCAGTTCCAGCAGACTGAATGGAGAGCTTGTTTATAGGTGTGGGGTAGGTGTGGAGATGGAGGTGGCACTGGTGGTAGTGTGTGTGTGTGTGTGTGTGTGTGTGTGTGTGTGTGTGTGTGTGTGTGTGTGTGTGTGTGTGGGGGTGTGTGTGTGTGTGTGTGGGGGTGTGTGTGTGTGTGTGTCTGTGTGTGTCTGAGGGGGCTTTGAGAGGTACACGTTTTGCCCCCTGGTCCTCACATGCTTACGGTAAATGTCATGTTGTATCCACTTTCATTTCTCTCCCATTTAGTCATTGCCAGTGGCAACGGACCAACTCCAAGCTTTCACCCATGACCTGGCAGCTGAGGCTGAAGTGTATGTGTGTGTGTGTGTTTGTGTGTGTGTGTGTGTGTGTGTGTGTCTGCTGTTATGCATACCTGTGTATGCGTACTGTAAACAGCAGCCGGCAGTATTTTACTGTTATTTTACTGTACTGTGGCTATTCTGCCAGTAATATACTGAAATTCTAGTTTATCTACATTAATTTATAGATGTGGTTGTAAACATGTCTACAAACAACTCTCTGTGTGTGTGTGTGTGTGTGTGTGTGTGTGTGTGCGTGTGTGTGTGTGTGTGTGTGTGTGTGTGTGTGTGTGTGTGTGTGTGTGTGTGTGTATGTGTGTGTGTCTATGTCTGTGTCTGTGTATGTATGGGTACATGAGTGTTGTTGTAGGTATTTGTTGATAATACAAATAATGTATTGATATGGTGTGTGTGTGTGTGTGTGTGTGTGTGTGTGTGTGTGTGTGTGTGTGTGTGTGTGTGTGTGTGTGTGTGCAGGTTATACATTTGGCTAAGCTGACACTGAAACGGGTGTGCTCATCTCACGCATGAGAGCTGTGAGCCGCAGACCAGGCTGGCTCTGTCCTGATTCTGTCTCTCTGCACCTGTGTGAGAGCGGACCTCTGTAGCGCCCAGAGAAGCAGTGTGCCGCGCTGCAGGGGATTACGAGTGTTCTGCCATCGGAGAAACCGAGACGGGTGGGAGGGGAGAGGTGGAAGGACGGGCCTCGTCTGAAAACTCACAACACTAAATCCTGGGATTGACCGTGACGGTCACAAAAAAAAGGTTATCAGTCCACACTCTGAAGCCTTTTGTGTCCCTCCCAAAAGCACGGCTAAATGACTTCATACTGTGGAATCCACTGGCTATTCCCAATCCAATAACACAAACACATTTCTCAACAATACAATAAACACATTTATTTCATGGTGCAGAAAAAGCATCGGTAACAGTATATTTCATAAAGTGTAATTTCTGTGTGGATTGCTTTGGAGCTCAGGGACAGAGGATTGATGAGTGCATTAGCTCGTAATTCAGAACTGCACATTCAACATGATGGGAGAAATAGTTATGGTGAGACCTTAGTTTAAACTCAGTATTTAAACTTCATAAATACCATTTCATGCTTTCTACCTCATACCACTCATAGGATCATGTAGTGTTGAAGATTTATGGTGAACCGTCAAATGCAGCATGACCCTGATGACAGCTTCATATATCAGTGACATCAAGGCTGTCAAAAAGAATCATGTCACTATAAAATGTGTTCCTACTGACAGACCAGCCTGCCCATCTGTTGTTGTCATGTGTCCCTCACCATACTGTGGTCTTTTTCATTTTCATTTGTCTGACAGTGATTGACAAAAATGATCATGACAGCATATCACTGCATGAGATTATGCTGAGGCAGAGGTTTCTGGGTTTATTATTTTGCTAACACTTTATTTTAAGTAGGCCTTTGTACTTTGTACTTTTCACTTAGTCCAGTGTACTTATGTTTATGTTGATGTACTGTAACTGAATGTTAGAGAAAGTATTGTGTGACAATGCATATTTATATCAAACTTATGTTAGAAAAATCCTCAAGAAATTCCACTATGGGTTAAAACCCCAGTGTCTGGGGAAAAGCCTTTGATTTTTTTTTTCCATCTAGGAGGCTGGACCTGGAGTGGGGCAGGGCCGAATTGGGGCTGAACTAGGGACCTCTGGAATGAAATACAATGCCACAATAACAATGAAGAAATGTAATAGATATACAGCGTTACTTTAGGTTGCCTAACAATACAAATGCCTTGTATTGCATTTGTGAATAACACAGATATATCAAAACTTCACAAAGGAATCAAGGACACTTTAGGGTAACATGTTTAAATATAATTTGAATTTCCTTTACATTTACATGTAGAGTTGTCTGGAACTTGCATATTATACTCTATGTAGTCATATATCCATCTTTGGGTTTAGTTGCTAGAAACAAGGGCTGGTTCAATGTGTGTTTATGTGTGTGAGTGTGTATATGTGTGTGCAAGCATGTGTGCCTGAGTACTTGCATGTGTGTATGTGTGTGTGAGAGAAAGAGAGAGCGAGAGGAGAGAGTGAGAAACATACAAGGAACCCTAAAGGACAAAGATAGAAAGAGATATTCGGAAGGCTTCCAGGAAAACAAAGGTGGCTTGGTTTAACGCAGATGCCATTGCTCAGCAATGAAGGTCAAGGGGAAAGAGACACCTGTATGACTGCGGTGATGATGTGACGTAAAATGTGATTAGAAGTGATTATGTTTCCACAGGATGAGGAGAGAGCGATAAACTTGAGTTGGCAGCAAATGTCACAGCAGGGAGTGGAGAGCAGAGATTGCAGAGCTGAACCGTCATATGTGGAACTCAAACGAAACTCAAAACAAACATCATGAGCTATGTTTTGGGTCAGTACACGGCTAGAGCTCTTAGAACAAACATCATGAGCTGTGTTCTGGGTCAGTAAACGGCTAGAGCTCTTAGAACAAACATCAGGAGCTGTGTTCTGGGTCAGTATACGACTAGCGTAGCTATGTCAGTTATCGGACAGTGTCAAACATCGGCCATTCTGTTAAACAATCAAAATGCTAAGTTTAATAATGGATTAACAATCTATAACTTCAGTTTAATAATGGATTCACATGACAATGCGAACGTTTGCCGATAACACACGGCGTCCGATAATTAACACCGTTACGAAAGAGCCCTTAGAACGAACATCAGGAGCTGTGTTCGGGGTCAGTATAGAACAAGAGACCTTAGAGCCCTGAACTGAAGGTCATTGGCCTATGTTGTGAAAATATTGAAATGCCGTACAATAATGACATCTATCTGAAGGATAATAGTTGACTTATTCCTTTGAATTCTATCATTATTGATATATTGAGATGTTTTTTTTTCTCACTTGTTGACAATTTAGAGGGCCCTGACATGTAAACAAATAGATGAAAAAGGGGCTGAAACAGAGAAATACCACGTGTAAAGTGCACAGTACTATTGGAGAACAGTATGTATTTAATCCCATCATCAGTCACCTCATCATTATAAGTCCAGAGGCATTTTTATTTTTTGACAACATAGCTACTCAATGCACCTGAATGCAAGTGAAGCAGGATATGAGGGATCAGCAATTACTGGATATGTTAAAGGCATAGGCATTATTGGGCAGCCTCACGGCTGGAGTGCTTTTTCATCTAATGGGAAGTGGCAAATGCAAACTATCCCACAAATGAAAGATAAAATAAATTCTTCCATTATATTGGTGATTTGTTAGGACAAAAGCAAGGATTACATGGCGAGATACGTTTCAGATTACCTCGGATTGCTCAATACAGCAAGATTTTAGCCTCAGGGTGTAATTGTTGGTATGTTTTGAACAAAAGCCCAGCTATGAAGAAAGAAAGAAAGCATCAATGTGTATTAATTATAATGTTGAAAGTCCCCAGCATCATAACATGCTTCAAGCTGCTGTAAACACTTTTAGCAGTTTGCTAAGTGTTACCCCCCACAATAAATCCCTGCCTACCTGCAAAGCGCTGTGTGCACATACAAAGTAACGGAGAGCAGCGGACGCCCATCTTTTTGAAAGGTTCCTACCCAGGGGGCAAAGGGGTTATAAAAGATTGGGAACCAGAAATGACATCAACAATGACTACAGACATCAACAATGGTAAATGAAGGTATTTTATATTGTAGGCCAAACCAAACTAAGTTAAACTTATCTGGAAATTGAAATGTCAAGTTGTTTCTGGCAAATACATTTGTGCAAATAATTGTTTTTACGAAAAGGTGCCTGTTTTGATAATTAAAGAAGCAAAAAAAAATTATTTTGCTTCAATACTAGGTCTGACGGTGATCTTCTTGGTTATTGAATACATGCACAGAACTCAGAGGCAAAGTAAACTTGCTGACAAGAACAAAATGGCAGACTGGAGCTCAGCAATGAGAACGTAAAATACCCCAAAGAATACATAAGGAACAGGTGAAAACACTTAATTACAATACGCAGGTGATAACAGTTAACACCAAGGACAGATTTAGCCACCCATGGTATCAGCATAGCAGCTATTTTAAATACATCTGTTGACGCAAACATAGTTTTTGCTTTGTAGTCATGTTCTGAGGCACTTTCGCTGTAACTGCTCTAAAGTGTTGCAGTAGACTGTATCCTGCTGCATTGGGCTGCCAGTCCATGGCGACGTCATCCCAAGTAGCATAGCGTTTTTATGTAGCACTGCCTTCTTTGACAAGAACAGTTATTCTGTCAGACTTTGATACGTCCGCTTGAGATTGTCTTGTTCATCGCCACAGGCCAGGGTGGCTGGGTGGAACCATTTCCATCATCCAGAGACCATCCAGGTTCTAAATTTCTGGCTTGCCAATGTGTGCATTCTTGTCAAAGATGGTTGCCACAGCAGCTCTTTTCAGGTGGAAGAGAAATGTGTTCTCTGTTTGGCGGCAGTAACTTAAAGAGGGTTGATCTATTGCTCACTTTAAACTATAATGCCCTTCTCTATTCACTATTTTTTTTTAGCGATTGTGCAGCATTGAGTTAAGAGATGCCACTACTATCCACTATGAGGTCTATCCCAGTGTGTAGCAGTGGTCAACTATGCTTCACTGCATTCTTATTGAGCTGAGTCTAAAAATGTGATCTAAAGATACATTCTCAGTCTCCTCTCTAACTTACATGGACAGAATCTGGTTTGCTTTTGGCCGTCCTCTCATGGTTTCACTTTTCTGTAATTCTAGCTTTTGTCTGGTCTGACTTTGTGTACATTACATTCCTCTCTCTCTCTCTCTCTCTCTCTCTCTCTCTCTCTCTCTGCTCCTTTCTCTTACCCTTCTGTGCCATCCTTTCCTCCCCTCATCTTCTCCTCTCCTCCGTCTCCTCTCTCTCTTGTGCTGATACTCTTTGAAGGCCAAGCCATGACATTGAGGGCTTCACTGTGGCCTCTCAATCAAGTACGAATACTGAATACACACTGAAAACCACTTAGAGTCATACCTAGCCCAGGAGGACCAAGAGGGGATTTGATTTATCTTTACAATAGTGTATTCAGTCACCACCCACCCACACACTTAATTTACGCAACACATTCCTCACTGAGATGAGTTGACACAGTATCCATCGTTGCATTGTGAAGTGCAGACGTAAAAGGGTCTTGGGTTAATGTTACATCCTTCAGATCCCTTGGTTTGTTCTCTCCCTTTATTTCTATCTCTTTCTCACCTTGATTTTCCTTCTCTCTTTGTCACTTTCTCTCCACCCCTCCACTCCCCTACATACAATCTTTGGTGGAGTAATGAATCAGAATGATGTTGCAAAATTGTGGTGGATTGGTGACATTATCTCTCCCTTTCTCCCTTTCTTACTCTGTCTCTCTCTGTCTCTCTCTGTCTCTCTCTCTCTCTCACTCTCTCTCTTTCTCTCTCTCTTGGTGTTGCAACTGGGCCTTGACTCTCCTTGACTCACATCTGCCCTCCATCAGAGAATATGGCACATTTCTGAAGTGAGAAAATGGTGTCCAGGCAGACACAATGCTTGATGAATCACCAAATCACCATGAGCAGGATGGAACACACCTCGATCATGCTCAGCTGATTGAATGGCTAACTGCTACAGCCTTTACATTTTTTGAAAGTCATAAGGGTTGATGAAGGTATTTTGTGCATGTACTTACTGACAAGCTTTTTTTTCTTATTCACTGTTCTCCCAGCCTGTTGTTTAGCACTTGTGTGACTTGCAGTTTATAATTATTTCCTCAAGAGGGCAGCCTAACCACTTTCACCAAAGTTTCAATCAAACTAATCCAGTGCCTGATCCTCCATTTAGATTTAAAGAAAATCAATCAAAATGTGCAGCTCTTGAAGTTATTGTGTCCCGCCGTGGAGAGCCATCTAAAGACCTGTGTGTGAGTATCTTCTTCATTATGGGCACCCAGTGAACGGAATGTGAGAGGAGAGGTGGTATCCTTCGAGAGGAGAGCTCTCGTCCGTCGGCTTCATCATCTACGTGAGCACGATCGCATACACACTGGAGACAGGTTATTTTCCAGCTCAACGTTAGCCGCCCCCACATATCACATACGCACACATACGAACACAGCAAAGATATGCCCACACATGATTATTACAATCTCCTGGCACAGTGCACTAGTCTAGAAGGAGACATTTCAATAACAACATTATTAATTCACTCAGTGGGATCCTCAATATTCTTTTAAATATATTTTGAGTGTGCTGCTGTTTGAGTGACACTGTTCAAGTAAATAAATAAACAACATACAAGCCATTGCAAAGCCAGTAAGATATGCTACGTACTTATATCTAAAATTGGAGATGAAATGAAATACATTATTTTAGGGGAAAAGCAGATTAAAAACAGAATTCAGCTAAGAGGACTATTAGATCTATTAATGGCCCATTATGAATGATATAAACCTTACAAGCTGTGTCAAATTTACAGTCATACTGCAGACGCGAGTAATGATACACTGTAGCTTTAAATGTTTTATTTAGATGCAAATTCGATACATAAACAGGGACAGGCACACATGCACAGACAAGGAGAGTCAAGGCCCAGTCGCAACACCATGAGCTAGACAGAGAGAGAGCAAAGGGAGAAGAAAAGAAGAAGAAGAAGAAGACAAAGAAGAAGAACAACAAGAAGAAAAAGCAGCCCGTGAGGACAAAATGATCCGGCACTTCACGCATATTTGTGCTCCCTACAGTCCATAGGCATGGACTGGCACCATGAGGTCATGATCTTCTCTGCCACAGTCAGAGAAATCCATCACATGACAGCAGGATGTTCCACGGTCCACAGCATTTCATCCCCTTCCACAGCAGGAGATTATGAGGAAAGAGGACAAACCTCTCCACTGGGTGTCACTTACACAAGTATCCCGTCACCCCTGTGTCACTCGGTCAAGATGGAGTGATTGCTGTCACACAGTCACTCCCAATTTCATAACGCCCACACTGGTCAAGATTTTATTTCATCAAGTACTGATGCAGAGGAGAGCAGAGAACAATCAAAGAGAAGCCTACAAAGAATCGACCAAGGACATGAACTCAGAAAGGGCAGATAAACCATATACAAATTAGAGCAGATCTCCATCATTTATCAGGTGATAGATTCTTCTTTGTATACAAAAGAAACTTTGTTCAATAGGAAAGAAGAAAAGTATATGTAAGCTTGCTCGTAGCTTGATTGGTCTCTCCTTTGCCTTGGATAAAAGCATCTGCTGAATTACTAAATGTAAATGTAAATATACATATATACTGTATGTACAGTACCAGTCAAAAGTTTGGACACACCCTTCATTTTTTTGAGAAGTGTTTTCTATACTTTTATTATTTTCTACATTGTAGATTTATACTGAAGACATTTAAACTAAGAAATAACACATATGGAATGATGTTCTAAACCAAAAAAGTTGTATCTACCATGTAGAAAATAATAAAATCAAAGACTAATCTTCTCCAAAAATGAGAAGGTGTGTCCAAACTTTTGACTGGTACTGTATATATGTAAGCAATCAGCAACAGGTGTGGAATAAGGAGTTTATTTCCAGATACAAGGTGCTGATAGTTAATTGGCAAGAAAAGCCTAATGCTGGTAGGTAACAAGTGGAGACAAGTACATGACAGAAGCTGCTAAGTGTTTGTTGGCGTCTGCCAATCCTTGAACTGACCAGTAACAGCAACAATAGATTCTAAATGGACCCTGGATGGTACAGTGCATTTGCTGAAACCTATAGTGCTGTGAAGGCTGTTGAAGGCTTGCCATCCTGAATTAACCATGCACCACTTGAGTTGACAGAAGGGCCACACTCAAGACGGCAGAGAAATGCCCAGTCTGGATTTCTGGAATTCAGTGGAGTTAAAGACTCTGGTAGGGCCAAAGACTGAATCTATTATTAAACAAGCCCTCGAGGGGTCATATGTGGACTTCCTCCAGACTTAGTCCACAGCATGTGCAGACTTCACCAGCCTTCAACAGTGCAATTACCCATATTTACCCATTTATTACCTATTTATTTTTTATAAACATTTACTAACATTAGTCTACCATTGGCAAAATAAACACAGCAAACATATGTCTAACTGCAAGTATAATCATATCAAGAGCCATGTCCTGCGAGGCAAGCACCTGAATAATGAACCTGCAAATAGCCTTGGCCCCCTGTGAAATGTTTATTTAAAAATAAGGGGGCCAGAGCTCCAGCATAAGTTTGCGTACAGTACTTCATGTTTTGGAGTCTGATGTAGCAACAGTTGAACCCATGGCAATGACTTAAGTCCGGAGTCTAAAAATGTAGCCCTTATGGGCTAATATCATTAAGCTAAGCATCTTGAAGCCACCAAAGGAAACCTCAACATCCCCAAGGGCTACAACCATGTGTCCAGAAAGATACGTTTCAGAATCAGAAAAAAGACATTTCTCAATCTCAAAGTTAACATTAAATCACATTAACATGAACACATTTGGGTTTCCGAGTCAACTAGATTTAGATGATAGACAAATGTTTGGTAAGGTCTCTGCCCAGATACCTGAAGTGCCTTGCTGGGCAGTGAACAGTGTTGTTACCCCCATCTATTCCACACTGAGAAGGAAAGCAGGAGAACATGGGGTAGGAAGTGGGATAAATGAGACTGCTGTAAGCATAAACACTTTGAATGCCACTGTCTTCTTTGATGCACTTGAACTGTCTAGATGTGCAAGGCCCTGTGTGGCTTTCTCTTTGAGGCTCCCTGTTAAGTATTTTAAGAGCAAGTTCTAAAGGTTTCTGTTATGCTCAAGCCATGATAAGATTGGGGAAAGCAGCTGATTATCTCAAGAGTAGCCCAGGGGCCTTGAAGGACCTCTTAGAGTTTGGCGGATACAGTCATTAGAATATTAGATGGAATAGAATTTATGCAGCACAGCGAAGAACAAAGACAGTCCTTCTCTTCCAAACATGCACACACACACCCCATCATTTTAGAGCCTAAACCTCTTGGATCTGTGATTGTTTTGGGGCAATTTTTCAGCATGACCTTTGAACTTCTTTCTCAAACTACTCTTTGAGCATCTTAGCAGCTGTAACCGGGGCAGCGCTGGGGGACAGAGGAGGCTGGGTGACAGAGGAGGCTTGGCCTCCGGGTGCATCTCGTGTGGATCCCACTGTCTTGTGACCCCATTTCCCTCAGACACAGGGTTCCTGTCAACTCTGGGTCGAGGCATCTTTGATCACACTCATGAAAAATTCTGGTTCACGTGGCTTTTATCTAAAGTACAAGCAGCCTCACAAGGGGAAGATGTGTGGTTTTCAAATCTCTGTTGATATTTACCCAAAAAACAAAACCTTTGCCGTCTAGACATTTGTCACATAACGTCTGAATATAGCAAGGCAGTGAACAGTCAGTGTTTATTTACTTGAAATAGGTTGAAGGAAAAAATGGTATAACTCATCACAGCTCTGTTTCAAAAACAGAGTGAAAGGCCTGATTTCCCATGGAACCGGCTTGCTATAAATCTCAGGAGGGCTCTGTTATTTTAGGACTCACAACAGATATGAGCAGCGTATCGATGTCTTGCTCAGCCTCATTTCAAGGATCTAGCGGTAATAAAATCTGTCATACTAAATGTGATATAAGCCAGCGGAAAAGCCATTTTTATAACCTATTACATTTACAATGTACATATGAATTTAGTACATTTTATAGATTTATAGATATACATTTTAGAACATATACATTGTATTCTAGGTGTGCATATGTCTACAAGTATGATAGATTTAATCTGAAAGACTATAAGCGAAAGACTATAAACAGAACTACTAACCCATGTGAATGACAAACATTGTCGTTATTCAACATTATAAACCACTTATTTTAATCGGAAGAGAGACTTTTGTGGACTCTTTTCTCCACACATGTGCCAGCTGCTTTCTCCCTGGTGGCACACTTCATGCTTTGCACCATGCTGTGGATGGATCCTTCAGCTCTGCATGACCGCCTCCCTGCCACCATGACTCGCCGCATGTGCTGCACCACCGTTTTATTTGAAAAGGATCAATGAGGAGACACACCGAAAACACACAATCTACACAGTGTTACACCACGGGCCTGAGGATGTTTGGATCCCCAGGCCCCAGTCCTTGGAAACTAGACTGACATAGCGTTCCTTCCTGCTATCTATCATGCCATGCATAGATTATTTGCAACTGCTATGTTTCCCAAGCAGACTGACTCTTGCTGTTGACAGAGGTTCATAACCTTGGAGTGAGTTTCATTCCTAATGTATGGCACTAAAACGGATTCAGTCTAACTGAGTAGGAAATTGCTGATGTATAGAATAGCCAAATAGAATATACAAAATGAAACATGAATAAAATCAAATCAAATAAATGTGTTCAGTGCCATACATTAGGAATGAAATGGCAGTTCATGTGTTCATATTAATCTAATCTCCTGTGATTGATCTTTGCTGGGCTGTGAGTGTGGAACTTTGCTCTGCTAGTGTATACAGCACTGGGGCTGCGCTAAGATAAAGCACCCTCTCGCTGATGACTGCGTCCTCTTCTCAGGGAGGGAGAGAGAGGGAGAGAGGGAGAAAGAGAGAGAAAGAAATAGAGAGGGAGAGAGAGGGAGAAAGAGGGAGAGAGGGACAGACAGCTATAGAAAGGGACAGACACAGAGCAAAGTGTGAAGAGAAAGAGGCAGGAGGAGAGGGAGAAAGAGAGAGGAGGGAAGAGAGAGAGGGGGTACGGTAGAGAGAGGGGATAGACATGGGGTGATAGAGAGAGAGAAACAGAGAGATGAGGAAAGAGAGAGAGCAAGAAGGAGGTAGTAAATCCCTCTGAGCTCCTTCCCTCTCTGTTGTTCCTGGAGGGAGTTTGTTATGCTGTCATGCTCGGCGGGGCCTCTGCGTTTATCTTGAACTGTGCACACACGGAATCCTCCAGAATCGGTGTGATTCAAAGTCTATCAGTGGTTCTCCCCCTGGCCACGCATAGTTTACCCCCGCCTCGCTCCACTCACCTCACTGGGGACTAAAAAAAGAACGGAGAAAAGAGGGGAAAGTGAGGAGAGGAGAGGTGAGGAGAGGAGAGGAGAGCAAAGACAGGATTCCAGGGCTAAGCTCCAGAAACAATGAAAACACAAGATCCCCACTCACCCGTCCGTCGTCTCTCCCCCCCCCCCCCCCTCTCTCTGTTAGGTGACCTCATGCTCCTGCGGTGTCTACTCTCTGCTCTGGTTCAACCGAATGAGAGCACATCCAAACCACCATAAAGGTCATGACTCGGACTCTCACTCTGATCACTGCACTGATAAAATGCACTCGAGCTGCTCTCTGTGAAAAGGCATCTGACAAACACGTGGATATTTCATGGCTACACATGGATGTGGCTTGAGGGTACAATGTATGAGGTTTGTATGAGGTAAGTGTCACTTAAGTCCATCAAAAATGTAATAAAATCCAATAATGTAAAAAGATGTCTAAACCAATAATAAAATAATTGGTACACTATTGGAAATCATCACATTAACCACAGCCACACACGGTAACATCCACCACAGTGGTGTTTGTTGGCCCAAGGAACAGTTCAGGGAAAAGTTAATCTCTTCTGTATCATTCTCTGACTCAACAGCTGAAAAGGCTCTGATCTTCACTGTCTACATGGTTCTGTTGAGGAGCACTCTTTAGGAATTTAGTCTTCAAAGACATTACTGTTTGCTTGTGTCTTTACCAAATACAGTTTGTGCTATCAAAGCATGTGTGTACTGAATATAGATTTACTGTTAAAAGCAGTACCCACAGACCAACACACAGACTTGTGTAAAACATTAGCACTAAGGCCTTTAGTGCTAATGCATTTAGACCATAGTTTTTATCCATGGCAAGACTTCATGACTTAAGTGACATTGAGAGCTGTTCAAAGCAATGTCGAACCCAAACATACAGTTACTCAGTGCATGAACAAGTGCGTCACAGCCTACTGCAAAGATCAGTACAGATTAAGCTGACTCTAAAACCTCTGAATGTGCTCCAGACCAAGGCCGGATCTAAGCTGTAACGTGGAAAAAGTAAACAGAACTACTAACCCATGCAAACTACAAAAATTCTCTGTCCTTCTTCAACATCAGCTTCAAAGCTTCAAAACTTCAAAGCGTGTCTCACATGTGCCAGTTAAAATCCCAAATCACTAAACAGCACAGACCACATTCATCAGCATGGCAGTATAAATTAACCACACACAATATTGCCATTTTACGGATTGTGTGGTGAAGGGAGAGAGCGGTCACCCCTCCTGGCCTCAAACACCGGTGTAAACAGAAATGACCACACCTGCTGACTGACCGCATTACTAAAGAGCCACGCTCACAGGTAAGTCAGAGCCACATATAGCCCCGAAAGTGACAATCTCCATCACCGGAAACTACAGCGTGATATGAGATATGTTCGGGGGAGAGTTCCAGGTAGCTGAATCTGAGTGGTTGGCCCAAAATAACCTCTGATAGAGCTTTATCCTCTGCTCGCTCCCCACCTTGCTTGCTCTCTGTGTCTTCCCTCAGTCTCTCATCTTTATCTGGCTTTGACTCCGTGTTCTTTTCTCCTCAGTATTGCTGCAGTTGTATTTATAGATCTTCTGTTGGATCCTCACTGTAGAAATCTATGGTGATTGTTTCATTGCTCTGTTTTTCTGCTCCACACGGGACCGGCTGTAGGATACTGTCCTTTTACTTCCCCACGAACACCAAAGGATTGAGCGTGGGTTTTTTTCTCCCACTCGTCTTGGTTTAGAACGAATTGATGTGCTTTTACAGTATCTCCTGACTTAATTTTTCTTGTGGCATTTAAATGTATTGTTTCCTTCCAAGGATGGAAGCTGGAGCCAAGTGATGCATCGAGTCATCCTTGGAGACTTGATTAAGGAAAAGTCTTCAGAAGCTGTTCTATTCCCTCTTGTTTCCCTGCGGCTTCAATACGGAAGAATATGGCACCATGTTAACTAATAGTTCTTGTACTGTACAGTTGTGCAGTAGTATTTTTACCAGTATTTGTTAATATTTCTTTGAGAGTTTCATCCTCACAGCTTCTGAGACATCATTCCTGTTCCAGCATGCTGTGCTGTTATTGACATAGACATGCTCTGATTCGTTCTGTTTATTCAACTTTATCACCGATGGTCAGTTCTATTTTTAGAGAGTGATCTCCCTTTATAGTTATTTTTTCTCTCATGTTCCCACAATCTCATTACTAGATAACTGTAATGAAAATTGTTGCTCTCAGAAATTTGCATAATTAATTTTGCTGAAATACCTTAAATCACAGATACTATTTTGGATTAATAGAATCTATATCATCATCAGGTTGTGTTTTACATTGACCGTTTGCCATGACACAGACCCTAGTGGGAGTCAGCTGCGGTGTAAATAAAATGGTAATTTATATTATATAGAAATACAAATATTAATAATGATTCACGCTATATGATGAAAATCATCAGCATCATGAATTAATTTGTGAACACAGTCACGCACATTAACAAACATCCGTGCACAACATTATTATATATATCGTAACCAAACAATAATTATGAAAGTGAAAAAGTCTCTGAAAAATTGACATTTTCTGTCTATCGTCCCTTTTACAGCAAGCAGTGAAATCGCCCTGGTCATCACTCTTCACCTCTTAGGTCACATCTTGATGGAGAAATTCTTTATCTCGGACTCTCAAGACATTCCTGTGGTGGCAGTGCTGTCCAGTCTGTGCCCTGCGGAACTGGGGTGGTGAGGGCAATCTCACTCAACCGGCTCCTGGCTTGGGAGGGCACAGGAGGCAGAGTGACGCGGTGCCAGCATGCCCTCTCTGTTTGCGTATGGTGGCATATGGATGGAGCTCTGGAGGACGTCAGCTTGGGTATGGGCTCATGGTGCCACCCTGGTACCCTGCGTGCCTAACGTGCGTCAGCTTCCCCAGGAGACAGCGCCCCCCGTTGGACCCTCCAGCTGCTGCGCACCATGCCGAATTCCACCCCACCTCACCTACATCGGGGGCTACGCAGGGGGGGGGGGGGGGGGGTGAACTGGTGCCCCTGAGCTGGGTTTTGCACATGATTCCAGTTGAGACAGTAGAAATTACTTAAATGAACATGATGTACAACATTAATTGTACTGTTCATTTGATGAATCTCATTGTTGAGATACATTCAACAGGTCAGCATTGCAGGTCACCTAAATTTAGAATTGAGTGTTTTTGCACATTTTTATCTTCAGCCTGCGCTATAGCATAAAATAAGAGAGTAATAAAAGATTTACAGTCCCACTGTTGCAGTAATCACATATCAGATCCAGGCATTTCTTACATTTTATAACTATTCTAGCACTCTAGCATCAGGAGATTGTCATCGGAGATTCCAGCCAATGAGGGTGATGTTCTGATGTCATAAAGGCATGTTGCAGCTTGTGCAGTGGATGGAGAGCAACTGCAGCGCCTGACTTCATAAACCGTCACTGCCTCTTGCAACGTTTTAATGTCATGTGACATGGTGATATTCCGAAGTCAGACAAAACGTCTAACCAGAATGTATGGTGTTGCCAGAATGCATCATGTTAAAGTGGCATTATGTAGGAATTGTACTTCAGGGTTAGGGTTAAGATAAGCAGTTGTACCTTAAAATAACAGTTAAAAAAATTGGGGGGCTACAATGACGTTTAATCTGGAGAATCGCCTCCATGCCATTGCCATACCAGGGTCAGTAGGCATATTACTGCGTTATGTAAGTTTGCCTGAAGCCGCCCGGTTACTACTGTTTGCCGAAAGTAGCTTATTTGCCGTCTTACTTTGTCTTGTGTTGCACTTGCTTGATGTTTGACTGTGTTAGGAAAGTCACTAGTTTGTCATAGTGTCAAAGTAAGCAAATTTCAAGAGGTTTCGCGGCTAGCATCTCGTTAGCGATTAGCAATTTCTCCATTGTGCTGCTTTAAGTCAGCACTGAGTTAAGTTGAATGCAGGGATTTTTCTTCAATGCTTGGATCAGCGGTGGCAACAACTGAGAATGACATAAGTGATGATTATGCTAACTGTGATGGTGATTTTGATGATTATGTTGATTGTGCATTCTTCTTATAAAACTGATCTATATTGTTCCTTTTTACCATAGATACTTCAAAACGAGCCATCGTCCATCGGTGAACTCTTCAAATGGAGGAATGTTTGCAGGTAACACGAGTTCCACATGCCTCTGATTGTCAGTATGTACTCTTTGAAGATACTTCTCCAAGTCCTGTCTTTCAACTCTCAAACATCCTATTTTGTCTTGAGTGAATAAAGACTTCACAAACTTGAATGTATCCTTGTGGAATGCAGCCAAAGCGCGTTCCTTCTTTTTCCTAATTGGTCTGAGGAGCTCCACCCTCCTTAGCATAACCAGTCTACTCTTCACCTCTACCTGCAATACACTAATACCTTCCGTTTACCATCTGCTCGTTTCCATTGCTTCTTCAGCTGCTTCTTCTATCAAAACAGCTTTTGTACCATCGTCTTGACTTGGCTTGATCTTGCTTTTCCATCCTAGCATTCTGACAAACTCCTTATCTTTCCATGCCATAATTATAGATTACCTCACCAATGAGATTCAATGTACTCTCTGCTGTACCCTTCAATCCTTCCAAAATTCCTTTTAAATCATCATTGATGCAACTCCATTCCTGGCCATCTAACCTTTGGTTTCTGTCCACCCTATGTTTACGTCCTAGTCTGCTTGATTTTTCCCTGCTGTTTACCAGCTGCATGATGTCCACCATTCTGTGCAAGTGTGCCAGGTCCTCCTTCAGCTGTAGCCAGGGTGGTCTTTGTGGTCTTTAGTGCTCAACCCACCGCTGGAGCTCAACCAACTGACTTGAGCTACTTCTTAACAAGTAGTGCTCAATACTCTTTTCAGACAATTTTTCTCCCCTGGTGGATCCTCAAGCCTTTCTTGCTGACTCGAGGGGTATTCTGTTAGTTTGTTCTTCTGTAGCTTAGACAGGTGAATCCATCTGGATGTCTGCCACAGATGCTGCTGCTACGGGTTGCTAGCCCAAATCAGCCTCAGTGGTGTCTATTCACTCCTGCCAGCTGTCTTTCCAAGCCGTCAAATGGTCATTTCCTTATTGTCAGCTGCCCAAATCATTTTTGTGCCTATTAAATTGTTGTATTTTTACATCTATCTCAAAAGATGTTGATGTTAGGGATGATCTGATATGTATGCTATCATATGTATAGACAATAATGTCTGTGATATTAGAACCATGGTATTACTTAGAAATTTGAAAATATATATGTCTATTGTGTACAATAGTATGTATTATTCAAGAACACTGATCTTTGCTGTAGTTTGAAAACCGGATTGCTCCACTCTACTTTGTTGTACAGATTAGCATCATCTGAAAGGGCGAATCCTGCTGTTCATTTTGATGTGTTTGCGAGGCTACACAGGAATACAGATTTCGATGTGATCCTTTCCCCTAGGAAGAAGCCCAACAATGGACTGAAACAAGTGAGTCTGGTTCTCACTTTGACTTGTCATACTATACCAAAATGTGGTTCACCATAACTATGGCCCTTTTAAAGATGCAGGTTAGCTATCTGATTGACATCACCAGAATATGCAAGGGTCAATGATGAGGCAGTATACTAACAAAAAATGTTTTGTACTGTGCAAGTATATCTTACACCTACTTTTGCAAACAAGACAGGTAAAGGCATCGTTTATAGGGTGCGGACAGCCATCTGGCTGTACTGCTTTGCTTTTGGTCTTTGCAAGCTCAGACAGCTGGTTTATTGTTGAAGTGAGGTGTTGGAGGCTCTAAGGAGCTTGCTTTAGTTTGTCAATTTTACCAGTGACCTCATGTCCTCTCTAAGCCCTTCGACTTAAATGTAGGAACAGAAAAGAGAGGATTCAAGATTTTTCAAAAGGTGCATATGAACAAATGTTTCAATATCTTTATGGATATTTAATAAATGTTTATTTTACTTCAGAAAAGCGTCAATATGAGACATTTCATACATTCGTTTTTTGTATTTCTATACTGTTGGGTAAATTGTCCTATAATTAAATCTAAACAAAACACATATAAAATTCCCAATATAAAGACATAAAATTGGGCTACAGACAGTTCACTGTGTCCACTTCTGTATTTAAAATCAACATTAACGTTAGAAATTAGAAACCGCAAATTAGAAGCAAATTGCTGATCATACAACTTATTTCTTGTGCCCTTGGATAGACTATTTCATGTCCTTGGCTGTTTGTCAGGGTCATCACAGCTTCACCACACTCTTCACCTTTACTGTTATTCCTTCAAAAGTTGCATCATCTTCAGCGAATGACCACTGAAAATACTGAGCTTGTCATTCACTATTTGGACAACTTGGATTGACCTGGGGATAAATCAGACCTATGGACTTAAAGTTATATTAATATTTTATAGGATTCAGTGGCGGGCAGTGACTTTTACCTGTAGGCAAGCAGAGCTGATGCTCAATTTATTACCTACTGCAACTTTAACTTTGATAAAAAAATTATTGAAAATGTTACTTCTGAATGCTCAACCTTACATTTCATATGCAGAGAAGTTGTAATGTATGACTACACAGAATACACAATTATATGCAACCAGACATGAATGGATGAGTCTAGTAGTTTATTTTTTATTTATTTATGTATTATTTTTTGTTTAAGTGAAGACGACTTGAATGGAAAATGAATTACAATAAAGAAGACACTGTTTTGGAACTGTTTGCTTTTTTTTTCTTGGCAAAAAGTGCCATGACTACAAGAAAAAAAAAAAATACAATGTGCCATTGTGCTGGGCCCTTGCAACTACATGTTGCTTTAGGGCTTCACTAATTGCAAAGGCTGTTTCAGTTGGCTGCTCCTACTTAAGGTCAAGTAGTGGCAGTGTGATGTCCTTCTTACGCGTTATGAAGCACACAAATGCCACCACCGCTGTCGGCATAAAGCTGTGCTCCATGTCTGTGATCTGTGTCCTTTGCCTGAACACAGCACCTTGCCTTCAGATGCCTCCAAAAGCATGTTCCACCCACACCCTAATAAACTGCTTTTCCTCAGAGAGGTTGACCCCTTCATTAGCCAGTGCAAGAGGGGACATGCTGGAACCCAGATATCCAAACAGGCACCTGCACTCCTTCTATTTCTGCTGGGGTAGAGTCCTTGTTGTTGTTCTTCATATTGTCATATTATTAGCAGTAGAATGAATAGGCCTAGTAGAATTGCTGTATTACTAGTATTTGCTTGAATGTAGCCTAATGTGTTTTTTCCCAAAATAATGATATCAATAAACCTGTACCTGAGAGACCACAACGTGCACACAGCATAGCACACAGCAGCATCATGTGCACTGCCTGGTGTGCCAACGCGCACTTCCCTTAATAGCAGGTGGTCATCAACAAAGGCCAGCAGAATGATACAAGGCCATCCCTTTCTATGAACAAAGCTCTGCTGGAAGAAGGATTGGGACAGGGGTGCCTGCAGTGCCAAGTAATTGCTGTTCGCAATTTCCTGTGCCTCTCCTACATCAGGTGGCATAATATACCGTTTCGTTTGGTCCTTGATTGCTAGGAACATTATTTACGCTACAGTGGACAGTGGCCTTGCTCACCCCGATTGTGTCGCCCTCAGCATGGTATTCGGCACTGGAGTGTGGTAACGGCGAGTGTCTGGCGCAACAGCAGGGGCAGTTATGACAGACAACTGCTCAAATGTTGCCCTACACAACCTAAAGTTTTGAATCCACAGCTGGTCAGTAAAGTGGGCCTTGGCAATAAAAAGTGTATGGGGGCTGGAAGCGAATGACAGCAGCAACCATCTCAGCCCTCAATAAGTGCAAAATTATTCTCTGGCGCCTCCTGCAAGCGGCTATAAATGCATACATTTTCTTTTTCTTTTACTTCACCAAGTCAAATTCCTTGTTTGTGCAAACTTACTTGGCCAATAAAACCTGATTCTGATTATGATTCTGATGATTCTGATTTTTTAATAGCCGAATACACAAATCCGCCTTTCAAAAAACAATAATAATAATTAGTTTAACACAGCTGATGGAAATTCGCTCTGCATTATGTGTAGCCGAACTTCCATGAATGAGCTGAACAGATGCAAATAAGTTTGATGGATAATTTCACAGACTTTTATCAGGTGTGCTTGGAGCAGGGTTATACTGAAGATGCAGGTTAGTGTGGGTAGGGGTGGTGGGACAGCTCCAGAAGCAGGATTGATAACCACCACTGAAATGAATGTTCAGGATATATTTGACCACTTCTATTGAATAAGAAATTTGCTGGAATTTGGATTAACTCCTGATTCTCATAGGGTATTGGAAATGTTGATGCAAATGGATTTATTTGCATCAAATCGCATTTGTTGTGATGTTATTACGTTTTTTTGTTTAAGTAGCCCTGACAACCTCAAGTCTTGAACCTACAGCTGTTCACATCTCCTCCCTGTGTGATCATTTTAATTTCGCATAACAGCGGATGGAAAGGCATACAGACTAATTTCTTTTAGCCAAATTTTCATGAATATGCTTACAATATGTGAATGAGTTTGAAAGAAACCCAGCTACTGTGTGTAATACCTGTTGTCTTTGTGATACCAGAGTCTTTGTATGCGCGGCCAACGCTTGCAGACTGTTCCCATCAGAGTAGGGTAAGCTGCCCATGGATGTGCTTAACATCCCAGACACTCTGATCTGTCACTTGTGATTGACTGATCAAAGCCATTGAGACAGCCTCGAGCAGAAGGCGATGACTGTCATGATAATCTGACCTCTGCTCATCTGCATAGCGTCTCAGCTGGCATTTCATGCAGAGACCTTGGAGCTCTCCCTCCCTCTCTCTGTCCCAGTTCTGCTACTCTGTCTGCAACTAAATGAAACAGACTTCCCACTGGAAACACAATATTTCATATTTGACAAAAAATACCACTTTGACTGAGTAACTGAATAATTGACTGAATAATGGGATGTTTCTGGAGTGGGTCTAATGTTGTCTAGTGGGTCTATAATTCCCTTAAACATGACAAGAGTAAACGAGCGTAAACTATTCTACCAGTATTCATTAAAAAGTCTTATTTGCAACATTTAATGTACCAGTGGTCTGACAACAGATTGATGCAAGATTCATTGCAGTGACAGAGGTAATACTAGTGATATGCATTTGATAATATTACTGTGGAATCTTTTTTTGCCCTTTTCCTTTGTTTCTTTGCTCTGTTTAGTTCCTATTCTGAAATTGGCTCTGGATGAGAGACACCTTACTGTGGGCAATGCATGGCAAACAGGATTAGCCACCTGGTGACCGGGGCGACCGGGGCCATCACAGTGCTGTACTGAGAGGTGAATGAAGATGATTATGGGCAGAGCAGGGTGACAAAGAGAATGGCCTGGTGTGCACCTTGCTTTAAAGGAACACTGCCCAATTCTGGTGAAGTATATAAATATAGTAAAGCACTGCAACGTGATAAGGGTCTGTAGCAGTGGCGGCTCCTGAAAAAAATTCTCAGTGGGGGCAATTTTTTTTTTATAATGATTAATGCGACCCATTCAGTAGGTACATTAAGTTAGCTGATTAACTCATACAGCACTACCTTTTTGTCCTCTATTGGCATGCACACAACAGTAATATGTCCCCTCTTGCTACATAGCTAGAGTAGCAAGTTACAGGTGGAAAGCTATGGAAGAAAGTTGCATCCAGGAGCCTTCATAAGCAAACATGATGTGGCTCCACATTAAATGATCCCACTTTTTCATTATCCACGTGTCTCAAATGTTGTATGATGTAACATAGCTTAACAGGACACATGATATGTCCAGTAACATCATAAAGAAGGGGTAACATAAGTCAAAACCAACAATATTTATTGACTGATCTTGAAAGTATTGGCTTACAAAAGCAAAATAAGTCATCACATTAAAAATTATTCAGTGTTAGTGCAAGAAGCGAACTGTGAAACACACTGTAAAACCTATGAAAAGTGACAGTGGTATATGAAATACAGACCGCATTAGCCACTTCACGACCGCAATTTTCTTTCGTTCCAATTCTTGGATGTAGGATTTCCCTCCCTTTGTAGAAACCTGTTGAATGGATACATTTGGTCTAGGAAGTCCTAATTGTTTTGTTGTCAATTTATCTTCATTAGTACGCCGACTAAAAAGGAGTTTCTGTCAAAGAGCGAATCGAGTTCTTGCACTGGACAGGGCAGCCATCTTGACAGAATATGCCTCCGTCGAAGCTGTATGACGTTCGTATAGGCTTTTACGTCCACTACTTATGACAAGACCAGGAGGGGCGAGCCCTCCCGGAAGCCATAGAGAATGCATTGAGAGCTCTGTTTTGTGAAAAAAATGGATTTAACATGGGAGTCAATGGGAGAGGTCTGGGGCGATTTTCATTTCGCCCCAAATCGCCCCAGAAGGGGTGGGGCCATTTGAAGCACGACTTTAGGCTGACTGAACGACTGTTACCTGATTCGACAATGACGTACAGAGGCAGATCAGACGGTCTAGTGGTAGAATCCGACAGAAAAAAAATTATTACATTTAAATGTACATGTCATTTACGCGACTTACAAGAATATTGCGTTTATACATAAGGAGTTTTTTTTTTTTTTTTTCCTAGGCAGTGCGTCGCCCCAATCGCCCTTATGGACGAGCCGCCCCTGGTCTGTAGTGCAAACAACAATCAAATCAGAAATGGACTATCACTGGCAACGCACTTGTTGCAATGTCATTTCTTGTAATATTGCTTCTTTGGCTTCTGGCGTTGTCTTTGCTGGTTATAAATCCTTCAGTTTGTCAAAGAGTACAGGTTTACCACTGTCCATTAGGGGGTCTCAAAGTGCGATTTGTATAAGACAGTGGTGGATAAGTGAATTACACTCCACAACTTTACGGGGAGCTCAGTAGCAAAAAATACCACTTCTCACATAAAGGGGCTTTGATGTTGGAATGTCTGCCATTTGCTGTAACCAAATCAGTTGATTTATTCAAGTTGCTGTCTAGTGACCTACCTGGTTAACAATTTGCAGAGGATGAAAAGAAAACACCTTTTGTATCTGTCAGTTCAGCCAACTCTAGTGCAGAAAAAATGTAGTAGTAATCGCATAAACAGACACCTGGCTAGCGCTTACAATGCACACCTGGCCAACCTATTTAAGCCAGCACATGCTTTCACAGCTGCAAGCCGAACAGGCTTCGTAGTCTACTGTAGGCCTCTACAGACCATGTGGTTTGTGATTTATTTTCATGAATAAATCATGATGCACACCTTGTGTGCGTGCATGTCTATTTAAACAGCACGTCACTTGTGTTTGTGGGTTTGGTAAAGGATATCCCCACGACACTGATTTTGCCAGAGGCTGAGTGCTGCAGGTAATCACAGCCATGGGGGATTTTCCTTACCAACCCCACGGACATGTGTCATACTGCTTTTATACAACAACTTTATTACTGACAGATTGAGTTTGAAGACACCAGATTTAGTTTTCTTTCATTTATTTCGATTTTGTTTATTCTTTCTCTGCCCCCGAAAAACTCAACCTGAGTTTTTGGCATCAAGCGTCGGCAAGCAACGAATATTGTAATTGTGCCACTCTGCAAGAAGCTTTTGAAGACCCAACTCTTCAGAGAGCACCTCCCTTCCTAACTGGCACCTTGACTAGCGCTTAACTTGCACTTCAGCAGTTACATTCCTGCACTTATTTTTCCTTTCTAGGTCGTTTTTCTAATTCTTATGTAAAGTAGTATTTATTGTTACACCATGTTCTTTATTGCTCTTAGCTTGACTGTTCTCTCCATTGTACGTCGCTTTGGACAAAAGCGTCTGCTAAATGACTAAATGTAAAATGTAAATGTAAATGTGATTGCTAGTGCTGAAGAGACAGAGTGGGGTTGTGTCAGGATATCCCCACTCATGGAATGCCTGTTGTAATAACTCTGAGTGATGTAACTTTTTTACATTCTCGGATCTTGTCTTCTGAACAGCTGAGATCCCAATCAGCGTAGAATAGGAATTCAGACCTATCCCACTCCTGCTTTGTTGATTACCGCTGCTTCAATAAAATGAAACAATCTTAAGTCATGAACTGATTTGCCACGTGTATAGCTTAACCTTTTCTCACTAGATAATGCTGGACACACTAACGGTCACAGTTAATTTAAAGCCCATTCTGAAACCAAACCATTATAAAGCCATGCATTTTTGTATGCCTGCGAGCCTTGAACTTGGCTTCGGGTCAGCCCATCCATCAGAGAAGATAAACACCAATGTGAGCCATTTTATGGGCCTGATGTAACGCTGCCACATGAAGTAATGCTGGCTCTCCACACAGGAGATGAATTAAGGCAGACTGCATGCTGACATGTGTACTGCCAGAGGCAACGTGGAAAGATACGCCACCTACTCCCGGCCAGGACACTGTTTGCGTTTAATTGCAAACATCTGTATTTTTACTGATTAAATGAGTTATGACGATGCAAATAATACAAATACAGGCATGTGCCTTTGAGGTATTCATCTGGCAAGCATCCAGTGCTGTCAGCAGGCAGAGTTAAAGCCCATTTTAAAGCCTATCATCCCTATTTTTATACACAATATTTTAAATCTATATAGAACACCCTTGACTTCATAATTTAAGTACATTGCAGCCATGACCTGAACACAAAATATATATACTATGTGGTAATGTATAGTCTCCATCAGCCCATTCGTTCACTAAAAATAGGATTCTTTAGAAGTCCTCTAGTATCTAGTATAGATAAACATACTGTTTGGAACCCCTAAGATATCCCCCCTATGTCCCTCTGATGTAATGTTCTTCCTAAGAGAACCCTCTGTTCTTCATTTTAAAAACGTTCAATTGAGATTATTTTTCCTGGCTAAAGCTGATGTCCTGGAAAAGTTGACAATGAGTTCTGCAGATGATACTTCATCCTTTTCTCATGGACAAAGAGTCATGCAGTGCTCCTGTCACTCAGCGGCTCCAGATTACCGTTTCTGCAACTGGTAGAGCAAGCTGCTAACAATACCAGCATCATTGGCTTGATTACCAGGGAACACATATACTCATAGAATGTGTGACTGGCCTATACTCTGCATCTGCTTAATTGATAAATGAGACTGTCATACGGTCAGTCAGATGGTCTTTCTTCATCAGTACAGAGGAGTGGCAACAGTATCCTACCAACATCGTAATCTTTCGTATCCTACCAACATCATAATGTTTTGGAGAAAAATTAGTAAGGTAGTAAGGAGAGTAAGAGAGGAATAGAAAAGGATTACAAATTTCAAAAGGTCAGAGCCAGCGCAAGTATTTGGAAAATAAAACACAGGTTGATTGAGGTGATCAGATATTCTAGTTTCAAGCATATGCTTGTTGAGCTGTGTCAGGACATTCACCAAAACCCACTGCCATATCAGCCATCAATATATCCTTAATTTCTGATAAATGTATGCACGTTTTTAGAATTGAAGAAATGAGACTGAGGACTGTGGGTGTGTGTGTGTGTGTGTGTGTGTGTGTGTTTGTGTGTGTGTCGGGTGAACATCTGGCCTAAAGCCCGATGCCTGAAATGCCAAGGAGATGCATGTCTGTTGAAGTTATCAGAGGTCACGGGCGTCTGTTGGAGTTATTAAAGGTCATGACAATTGTGCTCTCTCCTCTGGAGGACAGAGGAACTGCATGTGGAAAGGAAGCAACATGGAGCCTCACATGGAGCATGTTTGTGCACGGTCGTGAACAAAGGTCAGACAAAACATTAGCCTCTGTGAAGTGGCAAAGTGGCCACATGTGGTTTAAAACCAACAAAAGTGTAATCTGTGTGATTATGGTGCCAAGAGGAAAATGGTAAGTACAGCATGCAAGACCCGAAGTCTATGGGGAGCATCACTAACATTAACTCTTGTATGGTGTGGCAAAACCAACTACATAATGACCATGAATGCGGTGCATTACTACGTCATTTCCTGTTTATTTATCTCTGGCAAAATCTGTGTCTCTTTATAAGTGTTTTGTCACCTGTAAAATGTATTTATGTAACATTTATTTATTTACGTATCTGTGTCTCTTCACAAGTGTTTGTGACCCCCCCCCCCCCAGCAGCTGTCTCTTAGTTTGACGATGACCGTGCTGAGTAGTCCTTTACGGTGCCAGTGCGGTTAGTACGTTTATTTTATTTTATTTATTTATCTCTAGAAAATCTGTGTGTTTTTTTTACAAGTGTTTGTAACCCCCCCCCCCTTTTCTTTCCTACTGTGAGGCGCATTGTGTTACCTCCTTGTATGAAATGCGCCGTACAAATAAAGTTTGATTTGATTTGATGAATGACTAGAGATTACCCCCGTAGCCCCCGCACCGCGGGGGGTCCTCACAAAAGCAAGCTAAACTGAGATGCAAACTAAACCAAGTTACTTAAAGGGGCAATACAAGTTCACGTATTCGGTGTGTTCAAATAACACGATTAAATATAAACAAATCAGGATTTGGTGAAATTTCATCAAATAAAAGCAACAATTTTTGACTCTGTTACATATTTGATCCTGATTTGTATATACTAAATCTTGTTATTTGAACACACTGAGTACAACTTGTATTGCCCCTTTAAGAAACTCGGTTTAGTTGGCATCTCTCCTTTTAGTCTTTAGTTTGAAGTTGCTGATCTGAAGAGAGGTATGTCAAAGAAACTAAACGTATATTTATAAGTGATAAACCCTCAAAGTCATGGTATAATGATGACATAACGGTGTATATACTAAAAGATTGTGAATTGCAACATGTGATACATACGATGTGATATTTAATGCATTTATCTTGTTTGGTCTTATGCCATGAGGTTCCTAGCATACGTTTCCCCTCTGCTAACAGGCTAATATCCAGTGTGTTTGACGACTGCATGTTACAGACTGTCTCGTTGTATGTTAATGTGTACAGTGTATGGAGCTCCACTTCGCTGGAACAAAGCATCAGAACTTCAGTGCGTGGCCATTTCTTACCCAGCAAACAAACTCACACAGAACACAACGCAGGACTTGTTACAATGGTGCCGTGATCCAGATACAATTATTTACTTTTTGGCTCTGATCACCCTGATGAGCCACTTGGACGGTAGTTCAAGGATATACGAAAAGCCTTTCCAGTCTGAATCTCATTATTTCTTTCAAAGTGTTTTATTGATGTCTGTGTAAAGCTTTTATGTCTAAATATAAGCATCACTTGTACTCAACAGTTTCATTATTTTATTTTTGCTTGTATCTGTTGCATCTTACTTTCCATTCAATGTGAAAAACTTATATTAGGTAAATGTGAATGTTAGTTACTCATTTATGAATGGTGATGTGTTTCACACTTTACAATAAGGCTCCGTTTTGCCAGTTATTAATGCTAGTAACTGATTAATAAATGGTGATGTGTTTCACACTTTACAATAAGGCTCCCTTTTGCCAGTTATAAATGTTAGTAACTGATGAATAAATGGTGATGGTTCACACTTTACAATAAGGCTCCCTTTTGCCAGTTATAAATGTTAGTAACTGATTAATATATGGTGATGTGTTTCACACTTTACAATAAGGCTACCTTTGCCAGTTATAAACGTTAGTAACTCATAAGATTAATGAGTAGTAAGCAGTAACTTGATCTTGGATGGATGGATACTTTATTAATCCCAAGCTAAATTTTAGGACATCCAGTAGCATTCAGACACAACATACACAAATCACATACAGATAGGGAGAACACGTTCAAAAGGAGTGGGGTAGTAACCAGTACCGTAACGCCCGCAGAATAACCCTGAGAGCCCCCCCCCCCCCATATAGGCAAGATATCAAAACTCAAGCTCCCTATTTGCTGCGGTCGCGCCGGTCTGTGACCTTCTGACCTATGTCGCCACGTCACTAACCTAGCTAACAAAGAAAGCACATTCTTTTTTTCTTTATTTCTATATCAACTCTGGAAACACAGACAAGACAATAAGACCATAGTGTGCATCCCATGTAATTCAAATAGAAAAAGAAAAAACACTTTTGCGAGGACCCCCCGCGGTGCGGGGCTGCGGGCGTAATCTCTATGGGTCTGGTAGTAACTGATACAAGAATGGTAGGGAGTGTGCAATGGGCTAGTATAGCCAGTTAAGGGATAGACAGTGGGTTGCCAAGATGGGGATCTTCCCAAATAGTGAGCCGAATCGATGTATAAAAACTGTGTTATAACTCATATATAATGGCTTATTAATGACTTACAAAGTGTTTGCAACCTAATTAATAACCTAATTATAAACCATTTATAAACCTTTATAAATGGTGCCTTATTGTAAAGTGGTACCCAGAAAACTATGCTTATGACTTTTAAAGGATGCCAATTAACATTTAAATTACTGCATTGCTTTACTGATACTGGGGACTGAAAATGATGTGTATTCTGTACAACTATGAAAAAAAGTGAGACAGAACACAGAGATGCATGTCATTCTCCTTTATAGAAACTACAAATGACCTAGCTCAGAGTTAACCAAGCTCTCTCACCAAACAGAGTTCTTCTGTTTCGACAGAACCAAAGCATCACAGAACAAATCTTCTGCACACAGGGGGTGCGTTCTGGATGCCCTGGCCCTGCGGGGGCAGTTGAGTAAGGGGCAGAGAGCCTGATGAAGCTCAATCAGCATCTAAATGCCCTGACCCCCTGTGGACACTTCTTCACGCCTCAGATGAGTTCATTAATACCGAGCGACTGGAGAGCAATCAGAGCCTCCATCATTTTAGCCATCAGAGTTATTTCTGTCACATCCCTGTCATCTCAGTTATATGGGCTACCTATACAGAATGCCATTCATCAGTCATTATAGAGATACTCATAGCTCATTCATCATGATATTCATCGCACAATCTAACATTTAATGTCCAACATCAGTGCTGCATTCACAGTGAGTAGACATCCCTGACTTTAAATTATATAGAAATAATGGATGCCTTCCTGACAATCAAGAAATTACTATTGGCTATGACCATGGTATAATGTATTGCATCGGCAATGAAATAACATCCCTGACTTTAAATGATAATAAAATCTTTTGATCAGATCTATTTTCAGACCAGACCATTTTCACACAATCTAACATTTAATGTCCAACATCAGTGCTGCATTCACAGTGAGTAGACATCCCTGACTTTAAATTATATAGGAATAATCTCTATAGAAATAATGGACAGTTTCCAGACAATCAAGAACTTGATTTGCTCTGACCATGGAATACCGTAATATCATGTTTATTATGGTTAACACTGATGGAAATTGATATTGCCATTAATGTATAGACTTACATTGCATTGCAGGCATGTTCTCCTGTGTTTGTGTGTGTGTGTGTGTGCCATGTCTATTGATAGTCTTAGTACACCTTTGTTTAAAGGCCCCAGCAGACATCCCCCTGCCCCAGGTGGAGGAATACACATTGTCCACCATTTTGGGCCTGTGTGTGTTCCTCCATAAGAAAATCCCCTCCCACTCACCTCCCCTTTCCAACCTTGACCTGTAGAACCTTCCCCAATGTTGACCTATCACCCCCAAGGTATCCTCCCATGATTGACTGGTATTTAACCTGTAACACTGTGGCGCATCTTTAGTCTTTGCCTGCCTCTACTTGATGTTGGTTTTGACTCCCTGCAGGAGCACCTTGAAATACACCTCCAGAAACCTTTGATTCGCCTCGTGGTCTTTGTCTAGAAGAGTGTCGGCCTAAGAAACCCCATCAACACACAGCAAAATTAAGGTAAAACACAGGAAATGTAGTTTCTGTCATGCTTCCATCCTGTCTGACATTAGAACTTCACCGGCTGCTATTTGGATCCATCAGTAACCTGCAGGGTTACAGCCAGGATCGACTGAACCAATTAAAATGGTCAAACATATATTATGGTCAACACAAAATATCACCTA
Organism: Clupea harengus; assembly: GCF_900700415.2. Lineage (NCBI taxonomy): Eukaryota > Metazoa > Chordata > Actinopteri > Clupeiformes > Clupeidae > Clupea > Clupea harengus. The sequence continues at coordinate 10,767,149 of NC_045152.1, read as the reverse complement.
AAAAAGACCTGAGGACACATAAGATAATTTAGGGCTTTCATTGAGACATGAAAACCCAGGACAGTGTCATCATATCACAGCCTGTGTCACGACTAGGGTTGGGTACCGAGAACCGGTACCAATATGGAACCGGTTCCAATACAACCGGTACCTACCCGGACCGAAATGCAACGCAGATTTCGGTGCTTCATTTCGGTGCCTGAGCCAATTGAACACGGTCGCTAGGCAGATTCCGTGGGGCACATGTAAAACTGCCCCAGCTTCCAATGTAAACTTTGTCCTGTGTCGCTCACGCTCATTGGTGTTTTCATAGCAACAGTCTTATGACAGTGAAGAGCAGGCAAGCACAAACAGAACTAGCCATCAACCTTTTAACAAAGAAAATACCGAAAGGTAAACGGTCAAAAGAGTGGCTGTATTTCGCACAAAAAGATTCAAACATCGCGACGTGCAGCAAATGCAACAAAATAATTGCGTGAAAAGAGGGGAGAGAAGGCAAGAGTCAACGGCAGATCAGCAACTGAAGACTGAAAAATAAACGGAGATGACAGATAAACTACCAACGGTAGTCTCTTAAAGGGGCAGTACACATTTTCTCGTACTCAGTGTGTTCAAGTAACAAGATTAACTATGAACAAGATAGAAAAGATAGGTATAAACAAATCATAAAATGGTGAAATTTCATGAAATAAATGCAAACAAAATAATACATTTTTGACTCCAAAGGCAAATATGCTCATATTTTTGCAAAAGAAGTTTGAAGCTGTTTTTTGTATTTATTTATATTTATTTAAGTATACTATAAACTGTTGTTTACAGTTAATATAATGTTCATAGTTTGAAGTTAAAAAGTTTGAAGCTGTAGTTGTTTTGTATGTAAGTATTTTGTGTTTTGTATGTATTTATATTTATAATATACTTTAAACAGTTAATATATTGTTCAATTTGAAGAAAAAAAATTGCCTTGGCAATAAAAAAAGCCTTTCTTTAATGTTGTCAATCGTCGCTTTGCGCTTAAAAAAAAAAAAGTATCGGTTCCGGCACCGTTTAGGCACCGGTATCGTTTTAAAAGTATCGGTTATGTACCGGTATCGGATAAAAACCAAACGATACCCATCCCTAGTCACAACAGAGCCCGGACCTGCTTCAGCCACGCCCCCGTTGGTTTCCACTCGCTCACTCTCACCGGAATACTGATCACGTACACCTGTATCCTCACTCACCTGCACCGCGTTTACACTCACCGGGTTCATAATCACCCACACCTGTCACAGCCCCTACTTATACCTCACACTCCCTTCACTCGGTGTCTGGTATCGCACTTCAACGGATTAACCTTGATTGAACGCTCATGTGGATTACGTTCGCTCCGGTCAGAGTTTGTATGTGTTTTGTTTGCCGCAACGGCGTTTAAGTTATAGTTTAGTTCGCTCAGAGGTTGCCTCTGCTTATTTCCTTTCTGCGCTCAGAGCGCCAGCTTTCTCAGTTCTCGGCAGAGCTACGAGCCTGCGCCCCTCCGAGGGTAGTGACTGTGTGGTTGAGGATTCTCCCGCAGCCTCTCTGTGTTCATATCAGCATCTCTGTGTCTGCACCCTGTTGTCTGTCCTGTGTGTTCCTGGCTGTCTCCGTTTGCAATAAACTCTGTTCCAACTATACACACCTCGAAGTCTGTTCGTTCCGTGACAACCTGGGGCAGTTTGTTTTACTCTCAGGCTTTCATTTAGTCTCGGACTGAATGTAAAGCATTAACTGATTGATTGACCAGTTGATTGCCTGATGATTCATTACCAGAGTCACAGCCTTGAAATTAAATGAAAAATGTGGAGGGTGAAGCCTGGCGTTAAGGTGAAGGTGAAGTTGAAGTATGGGAAATGTATTTTCTGTGATTCCATCACTGGACTCTGACAAAAGAACCTCACCGCAGGCTATTTGGATCCATTAGAAACCTGCAGGATTAAAGAGGCGTCAGCTAAGGCCATATACGTACCTCCAGCAACCACACCAACCTTTCAAGTGCTGATGTCAGCCAGAGTGCACATATCTGAATGAATGCATGACATTTGTGCATGCCATGACAAGTGAATTGGTCAAATTTGATTTTTTTAGTCTTCACCAGAAACATGCTTTATCCAAATCAATTATTTATCAAAATCAAACTTCTTGAGATGCATTGCTTTTTCATCAGGTCTTACAGTCACTGCTTCTTTCTTGAGCGTGAGAGCTGCATTACATAAGATTCCTGTTTTATTACCATGAAATATGCATTAAATGTGTCTGCGCTGTCTTAGGAATACTTAATTTGGAACATATTTTGCCTCAGGAACAATGCTGTATTCTGAACCATGTGAAATAGAGAGTAAAACCTTTTCCAGGTGGGGAAATAAACCTTTTACTGCTATGGTAACAAAAACAATCTGTCATATCAAGTGTGTTTATGGTAATGTCTGCGATTAAGGAACCTTGACCAAGGAGTCTGAAGACCACAACAGTGTTTTTCCTAACAAAAAATGTTGCATGGAATTAAAAGGAAACATGAGACAGAGGGAAAGATAGAGAGCAATAGACAGAGTAAAAAGAGAGAGACAAGGAGAAAAACAGAGAGAGTGTGACAGACAGAGATATATTGACATATCACATTAATGCAAGCAGGTGTTCACAAAAACAGGAGTTGTTGCTGTGTGAGGAGAGACATGCGCCTCCTGCGCCTCCTGCTGAGTGTGTTCAGGTGATCTGAGGTGATTACGAACAAATCACTTCCACAGAAGCACAAGCCCACTTCAGAGACACAGGAGTTTTGTTTCCAGGTGCATCCCCTCAGAAATATACAAGAGTATATTCATTTTTGTGTGTGTCTGTATATGGGAGTGGAGAGTTAAGGGCATAGCCAATGTCTCTTTTCACGGATGTTTTTATTCACCTGTCAAAAAATGTGTGATAAACATGTGATTAACATGTCATGGGCGATGCCATTCACTTCCATAATTACATGACACATTTATTCCATGAATGTAATGGTGAAGTATCATCACTGCCAAAGTTTGACAGCTTACATAGATTGCTATGGCATCTAAGATTAGGAGAGCCGGCATGATGAATACGGGAAAAAAAACATTATGACATTTGTGTAACTGCAGGTTTACTGTCATGATGACACTGTTATGTTAATTTTGAAAATTTTTAAATCACATTCCTGTAGAATTGTGGAACTACTGTTACACATGTATAGATTTACATTTTGAAAGACAATGAACAAAGTAACACAGTCTTCCAATGAGGCTCACAGTTCTGTGGTACCTGTTGTCATCAAAGGAGCCCGAATTTAATTCTTAATGGCAAATTGGGATACATATCTGTGGGATATGGATGAATATGGATATGGTTATATGGATAAACCGTACTTGAATATCAACTGTGAAGTGTAAATGTGAGATGCATGTAATGTCACTACGATTATTAATTTATGTTGGTGTGAGTTTAAATTACATTTACATTACATTTACATTTAGTCATTTAGCAGATGCTTTTGTCCAAAGCGACGTACAAGGGAGAGAATAGTCAAGCTACGAGCAATAGAACCTGGTGTAACAATAAATAGTACTTTACATAAGAAATATAACAAAATGAAATAAAAAAGAAAAAGAAGTGCAGAAATGTAACTGCTGTAATTGCAAGTTACGCACGAGTCGAAGTGCCAGTTAGGACGGGAAGTGCTCTCTGAAGAGTTGGGTCTTGATTGATACCAACCTCTTCCTATCAATTTATAAAAAGAAGCCTTGGGAAAAAAATGTAACCGGTACAACCACCATATGCACAGTTGTTCTTGTACGAGCTAAATATCCAAATCACTGATTGTAGTGTAGTACTAGTACTTATATGCAACTACTTGCCTAAATTTCCTTCAGGATCAATAAAGTATCTATCTACGTCTGTCTGTTTACTTGGTTTACTCCAGTTTACTTGCGCACTTGTTGTAATCATGTGGAGCTCATTTCTAAAGTAGTCTATATAAGCAGGACTCATTCAGTGTTTCTGAAACACATCACATGGTCCTGTAAATTCGAATTGGAATTTTATCAGCAGCAGTGAACAAGTGAGGCGACAAATGGCTCTGCCCTTCTCAGACAACCGGAGGGGAACTGGAGATGCCATTCCATTACAGCCTCCTGTCTGAAACCACTGCACAGGTGGAATCAACTTTCACATAGTAAACTACTGCAGAATCCTTGAAAGCGTGTCTGTGCATGTGTGTGTCTGTGTGTGTGTGTATCAGTCACTCTCTGTCAGCACTCGTGATTGATGGGCAGATTAAGTGACAGACCTGCATCAGTGAGTGATGACACTGCAGACATGGTGTTAGTTTGTCTTGATGGGGTTTGGGTTCTGGGGATGACTGTGAAGGTTTCAGTCCCTGTGAGACAGGACCACATGACAGTCGGTAGAGAATTGTTTACTCAAAATCATAACATTGTTACTGTTATATAATGACAAAAGAAACTTGAAACTGAAGCTGAAATTGAATTAGCATAAAATATATGGACTCACATTGTCTATTTAACACTCTTCAGTGGCTAATTTCTTTTCAGTCATACCTATATTTCTAGATTGTTAATTTGCCTTTTTTGTAGTGATGTATGTACTTTGGCTCTACTGACATTTTTATTAAGATACTAAAGTCTACAGGGTGTTTATTTTCCAGCATTTAAGCACAAACATCACCATCTCAGTTAGGTTGTTTTTGTGAAAACCACAGTGACAAAATCAGATGACTCAGATTAAATGTCAAGATTAAAAAACGATGTCAAAGACACTCCTGGGCTTCATTAAGAGTAATCAAACACTGAAATTAAACTTAAGTCCGAACTTCAGCCACTTTGGTGAAAAGGCATAAAGTCTTCATCTGCAAGACCGCCACTTACACATCCGCTGTCTCTTCATCCCCTGCCAAGTCTCCCTCTCTTAATGCAACTGAAGGCTGGCCGCAGGGCCAGATAACTGTCCACAGAGGAGCATAATGAACTTGGAAAAGACAGGCATAAAGAAATACCCTTGACGGTAAGAAAGGAGGATGAAAATGACGAGGGTAATAGAAAAACTCGAGTGAAGGGCACGGCGATGAGCTCAGGGACACATAGCAACAGAAGGTGGATGGTCAGAGTTTTAACTAATTTAATCTCCATGATTGTACTGAGATCATGATGAGTTTGCTTCAGAGACATTTCTCTCACATTTAAATATTAGCTTTCTCTGAATAGATAGACAGATAGATTGCTAGTCATCCACGTGTGGTCCAATTCATACTACCATCTACACTCAAAACCCACTAACACATACACATGCAGACACACACAATACACACACTTTTTTATTTATTTTTTACCGGCTGCTTAATAGTGCGGAGGTCAAGTGTAGCGTTTAAATACTCCACATCATTGACATGCTGAAGGTTGGTGGAGTCATGCCTGGAGAGAGAGAGGTAATGAACCAGATTTAAGCTGGAGAGATTTACTTAGAGACACACTATGCTTCGCACTTCTGCTGTGATGAATAGGATTGTTTAGGGTCAAGTGAGCATAGGGATTAACCTACCGTACTCAAATCATGCAGAGACATCCAAACCAGACATGCTGTTGCTCACACAGACACACACACACAGACACAGACACACACACACACACACACACACACACACACACACACACACACACACACACACACACACACACACACTCATATATATTCTCTCTCTGTCTTTCTCAAAGACACTCATAATACCTATAGCCACACTGCATTACACACACACATACACACACTCCCCCATGCTTAATTACACACATTCACACTCTCTATTCTTACCGAGCAAGCAATTAACTTATGCGATTAAGGGCAACATTCAGAATTCCATAGTCTATTATCAATGGTTAACTCTGAGATTAAAACCCTTACACCTAACACTGGAGTTAAATGGCTGTGTTCACATAATCATTGGCATGATCAGCCACACTCTCTTGAATGTCTGCATACATTAGAATAGATTCTACCTTGTTGATTTATGCTAATCTGGCCTATTCGCTCAGCCTGGATAATGAGAAGGAGCAAAAGACAGATGTACAGAGTTGTGTCCATGATTGCGTGCCCATTATCAGCAAAAAACCTTCACAGTGGACAGTACAATTTAATGGGGTCTTCCTCTGCCTACACCTTTTTACCAAGTTTCATGAAAATCAGGCTAGTAGTTTTTGCATTATACTGTTTACAGACAGTACCACCCTGAAAACATAACCTCCTTAACGGAAGAAGTTATAGCAAATCTTCACTCTGATATAATATATACGATTTATATTATATGCATAGATAGATAGATAGATGAATACAAAAAGAAAGGAAAAAAGAAAGAATGAATAGGTAACTACATCCATAATCATTTCTATACCAGCATTGTGATTGATGTTGGTGACAGTTTCTGTGTTCGATATGACACTAACCCTCATTCTACTGACTCAGTCTCACAGAAAAAGCCGTACTGTATATCTCTCATCTGAGTCTCTCTTTACCCCCAAGAGGCTACATGCTGTGAAGTTCACAGCTCATTTTGTGCTGATTGAGAGAGTGAAGTGGTTCATTTGGTGACAACCCCCTCTATCTCTCTTGCTCACTCTAGGAGTGCTAGCCTAAGCGAATTCTCTGCTGAGATATCCGCCTCGCTCTCAGCGTAGATATACGGTTGTTATGGAGTGGCTATGGCGCCCAGGTGGGGGGTGCGGATCATGCTGAGGCCTGCTAAAAATGGCCCCCTTACAGTCAGCAGTGATGCATGGCCCAGACTGGAATCAGCACTTATGCTATCCATTTTTTCTTACTTTTCATGAGCATTTAATTGCACCCTGTTCACATTTTATTGCAGGGCCAGATTTAGATTTTTTTTTCAGTGGTCAGTGTTTCAGCCTTTAACCTTTGGGTTGTTTCAAGGGTCAAAATGACTCGCCACTTTGTTTAACAGCAGAGAAAACACCCTAAATGATATTTATGATCTTGAAATTGTATGACTTTTCCTAGTGAGCCCAACATTAGAAAAAGTGAAACATGGCCTTTGTTCATGTTTCCATGAGAGCTGACCTGGCAGTTAAAATCATTTACACACATAAACCTCAAGAGTCTACATGTTCATCACGTGAGCCATTTAAAAACTCATCCTTTGAAATGACAAATTTGGAGGGTTTCCGTAAATATGGAGACAACTGTAAAGGATGGATGAGACTGACCTGCATGCCTACATTGGCCTTCTAATCTTAGCAGGTGTGTATAGGTCCTGAGATGAGGCTACATCTAGTCTCTGCGATGCAACTGTGCCGCACACTTTCAGGCTTTCTCAAGAATGCCATGTTTTGATAACCGTGAGTGAAGACCTGCAAGACGTGTGAGAGACAAACTGGAGGCCCTAAGAGAGGTCTAGGAGAAGTGGGTGGAGCATCTACCATACCTCTACAACCCTAGACCTAAGATAACACCTTATGAACAACTGGTTCTATTCAGAGGTACATTTTCATATCCGTAATTTTCATATCTGTAATGTAAGTGATTTTCACTCATTATTATGTACTGTTGTAATATTGATTTCTGTGATTTCTGTGACACTGATACTAGAAACCGATGGTAGTCTTTATTCAAAAGGTCGCCATCCTTTCTGACAGTATATGCCCAGCAAGCCAGCATAGTATGGCATCAAGATATGGGTGGCCTGTGACAGCCGACCAGTGTCTAGGTTGTGCTAAATGTGACAGGACTGAGGGGGCACAATGTCACATGTGACAATTTTTTCACCTGTTATGAACTCAGCCAGCAGCTCCTGTAGATCACCATGGTTGGCACGGTAAGAAAGTAAAAGCCTGAGCTCTCCCTGCACTCCTCGCAAACAAGGGGGAGAGAGGTCTTCTCATCAAATTTTACCTTCACCCCCACCTTCACCACTCAAGTTTCTTACCTCCCAAAGAGGAATAACAATGTGGTCCTCCTAAGCACACTGCACAAAATGTTCCCCGCACAGCAGCGTCTGCACCACTTATGAAAGCTGTTCATGGTGCTGAATCTGGTCCTGGTCCACCTGAGGCTGCAGCTGGGGCAGGAAAGAGGAGAGGCCATTCCTGCCCCCTGAAGAACTGTAAATCAAATAATTGCGCAACACATGCGAGAAATGCATCTGCAAAGTCCATGCATACTCAGTTGTCTACGCACTTGTCCTACATGTGCTAATTCAGTTCATTTATTTATGTCCTTTCGTGTTTTTGTTTCGATCTATTATCTTCTTATATTCGTATTTGTTGTTGTTGTTTATCCATCTTATGGGTGGACGGCAGTGGTTCACAAAAGAAAAAGATAGACTAGGGTTTTGTATTTGAATTCCTCATTGCATATCACTTAATCACCAAATCACTATGTTGTAAGACTGTTATTGTTTTGCTTCAATATAATGTATTCAAAGTACTTTTTGCACATTTCTGCTATTTTGTGGGGCTTGACAAGTACTATCTCTTTCTAAAAAATCATCTTTACACCTATGCAGCAACTTCAGCATTGATAACAATAAACCTCTACTTTAGTAGAGAAAACTATTTTGACAGACAAGTGGACAACTATTAAATGCAGTGTCTCTGCTCTGTGAAGAGGAAAAACACAGTTTTGTGATGAATCATTTCTTTATGCAAAATAGATTTGGGATTTAAAATTCAATTAAGCTGCTTTATTTTAGGGGTTTAGTGAAGGCGGGTCATTTTTAAACCCTCAGGACAAGGGGAGTATACAGAATGTTAAGACCACTCAAGGGTTAAATCACTGCTATAATGAAATCAGTGGGTCATTATAACACCAACTACCCACTAATTAAGGGCCTGTGAAAAACACCTGGAACACCAGCACTTAATGCCAGCAATTAATACCCCTGGAGGGCTGGGAACATCCTGTCCTGTGCTCAGTCTTCGGCTATGGGGGACTCTCTGTACCAAAGCCAAAAGAGCCTGTTTTTTTTCTCTCACTCTCTCTCTTTCTCCCTCACATTTACTCCCACTGATGTTTACGAGTAGGAAGCTAAGTGCTTCCAATCAGGCGCTGATTGAGGATGGGGGTGGTAGATAACACTGACCTTGACGGAAGGTCAAGAGCTCATCCGTATTCATTCATTTATTAGTGTGATTGCTTAATCTCACAGCATTGCTTCTTGCTCTTTTTAAGTTTAATGTTATGTATTAGTGTGACTAATCACAGTGTTTTTTATTCCACCTGTTTTTTGGCGCCATTTTTGCTTCGAGCGCTTTTGAGATATCGACACTTCTCCAACTCGACATCTCTCCAGTGTCCATCCGTAATTGCAATCCCCCAGTTGTTCTTTTTCTATCGTTCTTTTTCAACACTTTTTTCCCATTGAAATTAATAGTAGAACGTCCCCCTATTGTGACGTCACTAACCTCTCGTTAACTACCTAGCATATCTAATACAGAGTCTCAGCCAACAGTTAACATATGCTAACTTACACGTTAACAACCTACAACAGATGGAGATTTTCCCAGACAATTCAAAACAAAGATGATCTTTCATATTTTAAAATAATTGAGTGTCCTGTATTAACAAGAGTTACTTTGCTAGGTAACACTATGTTACACTTTGAAATTAGCTGTTTTTACCTCAAAATAGGTCAAACTGGGTAGAACCTGAAGATATCTTCCAAAGGTGTGCACCACATCCTCCACAGAATAGTACACAGTTGCTTTAACTAAGATAGAAAGAGAAATGGAAGACCTCTGTGCACAACTGCAGGTAGTTAAGAACATCAGTATCTCTAGTTTGAGAAACCTTACAAGTCCTCATCTGCCAGCTTTATTAAATAGTACTTATAAAACTAGGTTTCTAAGAAAATGTCATTCCTGAGATGAAAGCAAAAGATTAAAATGGGCTAAAGGAAACAGTTGCCCAGTAACTGAAAATACGTAGCTAATTGAAAAATACTCGAATACATCTCTCAAGCAATGCAGAGGAAATCTGATAGTCTGGGGTGGTCTGGTGGATACTCAGGGGGCTTTGGTGCTGGTTTAAGTATGTCATTTGTACAGAGAAGAAGGAATCTTTAACAAGGAAGGCTATAACTCCATATTACCATAACTCCATCGTTATGCCATACCCTGTGGACACTACTTGACTGGAGCCAATTTTATCCTACAACTGATACCCAAAGCATTGCTCCAAATTATGCCAGACAGAAGTCAAACTGTAATACTGAAAAGTTCTCAAACAAGTTTTCAAACAGAAAATGATTCCAAGCAGAAATCATTATTTCTAACTTTGGCAATTTTCAATTCATTTTGCACCTTGTTTGATGGATGAAAATATCAGTTTTTCTGGAACACGTGTTTTTTGCTTAGATTTTTTTTAAGTTACTGAGAAATAGACTGTATAATGTAAAAAGCGGTCAGCAATTCATAGCGGCATGATTGGTTGTTGACCGGTCAATCTCACTATAAATGTCTTCGTTAAGGACACGCCCCCAAACATCGGGCAAGTCCACTGTCAAGCATCAACGCAACACTAGCTAATGTTATTTTGTCTGTCAACATCATGTTGGCTAAACCCACGTTACTGTGAATGACAGCCAGGTATGGTGGTAACTATAAGGATATATATGTGTGTGGATTACTGTTATTACTATCTGTGAGGTAGTTCTCCACCTACATTAAGTTCAAATGTATTGGTGCTGCTGTCCACTGAGCATGCACCTACACACTTGTATACTTACATTTTATTAGAATAATTAGAAATGATACTTTGACTTCTAGCAGAGCTTTTTCTTTAACAGTTACCTGTACTTCTACTTGAGTGTGGAGATTGTGTACTCCATGGCCACCTCTGATCGCCAAGTAGTCGGTAAGGAAAAAGAGAGCACACTGGTCCACTTGCACTGGTCCACTTGTCCACAGCACTTACTACTCAGCTTTGCAGTAGATGGAGGGAATAGTACAGTAGGTACACATATTTAAGGGGACCTCATGGATGGTGTACTGGTGGGTGGTGTCCAACCAATTGTGGTGGGCCGTGGCCAAGGTATGCATCATCCTATTGCAAAACACGTGTTAAGTAAATACTATGACAGAAACATTAATAAAGCAAAGACAGGTGGCTTTGTTAAGTGTGTTAGCTATTAACTGTCACAGTTTCCCTGTATCCCAATAATGTTGAGGTCGTCACCCACCTATCCTCAAACCACATAAGTGCACACACATACTTTGTTTAACAGAATATTCTAGAATATAACAACAGATTGCTGTCACACCTACATAAAATGATGAACAACAATGAACAAAAAACAGCTGTTTTGGTGACACAGAGAATGTACATTTATGTGATCCCTGCAAAGGACAAAGGTGATGTTGAGTGACTACTATAATGCAATGAGAACAGATGTCTCTATTCCTCGATACGTGTCTTCTTTGTTCAACACAATGTTGTTACAATTTCCTGTGCACTGCTTTCATTCCCATGTTTGATCCATACAGTCACTGGAACTGATCCTCTGCTGCTGTTGATCAATACCACTTCGCATTTTCTTGCTGCATCTCTAGCTTTATTTATTTATTTGTAGCGAGGGGAGAGATAATTGGTAGGGGGAGAGTTTAGGGATGAACCTCTCTCTCTCTCTCTTTATTTCTTTTCTCACTTTCTCCCCCACAGTGGCTGGGAGATAATGGGTTGGGCTGGAGAGGATTGATGAGTGGAGGAAGCAATTAAAGCTGCACTTCTCAAAGCTCTCAGGACCCTACAGAAGGAGAAAGATGCAGATGCTTCACGAAAACAATACTAAAGAGGAAGGCGAGAGCTGGGTGAGAGCTGGGTGAGGGAGGTCAGATCAAATGTCCCGAGAGCTCTTAATGTGAATGTTCCCCAGGTAAACATCTGGTGTTGTTTTCTCAATTAGAGAATTCAAAGGATCGATGGGAGAGAGAGAGAGAGAAAGCAGCAGTCTCTTTCAGGAAAAGTGGACCAAAAACCTTGAGTTTGCACTATGTGGAGTGGAGGGTTTTGGAACAACCTAACTATTGGACAAACTGTTTAAGTTTGTTTCTGTGACATGTTTGCATGTTTGCATGTGTGTGTGTGTGTGTGTGTGTGGTGTGTGTGTGTGTGTGAGCGCTGCATGTCCTGAAACTGACCGCACCTTCCCATTCACCTAAGCGCTCTCTCATCAGTAGTAATGGAATATATTTATAACTCGTGTAATGTTTGATAAGAAGCTGCCTCAGTTGAGATTAGTCATGGGTCTTTCAAGCCTTGGAGTGAGACAGTACTGAACATCCTTCATACCTGCTTTTTCCTTTAGTCACTCAATGGGACTTCTCAATGTGGTTCAGCAATCAGCCCGCAGCCCCAGGGCACTCATTCATTGTTTTTAGTATGCAGTGCATGTCGTCACAAACCTCATATTGACTGTGATTAACATTTACACATCCATCTATCATTCAGCTCTGTTCTGTTGAGGGAGGCAGGTTTTAAAGCCAGAGGACAGCAACAGCACAATACCTTGTTCCGTAACAGTCCTGTAATCACTATGGGTGTTGGGTTTAATGTGCTTGATTGAAATGCCAGTAATTATAAAGTAGCCGTTGAAACCCCTGAGGTCTGAAGTTTGGCTTTGTGGTTGCTGTTAATTACAAATTGGAGAAGTAATTTGCTCTAACGGTAATTTTCTGATGGAACAAGACAGAGAACAGAGTACTCAGAGAACCTAGAGAGAGATGGGTTGGGGAGCACACACACACACACACACACACACACACACACACACAGACACAAAGTGACCTGAAGATAACAGATTTGTTTCAAAACTTTCTTTACTCTGTCTCTCTCTGACACACACACTCACACACACAGACCTGCAGACATCGGCACCCTTCTCACAGCTCTAGAAGGTGTGATCCTGAGTGTTGATCCCTTAAAAGTTACTTCATGATTGTCACTTGCACTAATCACGCTAATTACAGTCCCACATGCTCTTTATATTTCCAACCTCTTCCTACAGTGTTTTTCTCACACATGTTTATTTGTGTCCTAAAGGATTATTATTGTTTTTTTTAAACTAATATGACCTTGTTATTTTCCTGTGAACATAATACAAATTACAGAGGAAGAAACTGTATAGCACCCACAAAAGCAATGTCTTTTCTCAATATCTAAAAAAAAAATAAAGATTATATTCCATTAATCATCAGTCTGTAAATTTACACAACAAACATTTTGGACTAGCCCTAACACAAAACCATTAGATAGTTTTATGCTACAGCAAAACATCAATGTCTTGTTATTCACAATGGAATGCTGCCCACAATTATAACTGCACTGTAGGAAGGGTTATGCAATCAGAAGTCTGATCTAGTTTCGCACTCCTACTTTTTTGGATCCAGACAGTCCCATCCCATCATTCATCTGGATCAATGTAGCTGTGAAATGCCTGGGGCTGAGTCAGGAGCAAACAGATGTCCCTCTGGCTGCAGCCATGAACTCATTTGCAGAGATGTCAAGGAGATCAATCAGTGGCTGTTTTTCTCTCTCCTTTCTCAAAGCGGAGGGGTGCAGGCTTGGGTCTAACGATGAATCTTAGCGTTTCAATGGGCGTTCATTAATTTTTTTACACACATTTCCCAAACACAACGCGAACATGCATGCCCTGCTCTTAAGTAGTACTTAACTGACGTTATCCATGTAAACAGTGCTGAAGTATCACCTAAGTTGGTGATGTCAGGTCACAGCTGTCTTTTGAGCTTCATACCACCTACATGCTAATTGACAAAGACGAATAAACTGCTTTTCTACACAAATCATGCTAATGATTAAAAAAATGATACTATTACACCGTATTCAGATTTGTTTGTTGTACAACGTGTCAAAATATTTGGCCTACTCAAGATGTCCAACATAAGCCTGCTTTTTGCCTCCTACAGTGAGTGCCATGCTGCCAGGGCAAGAACCCCTTTTGAATATCCTTAAAGAAGATATTTGTATTTCGGTTTTATAAAGATATTTGATGAGTTAGAGGTCAAGGAAGGTAGTGAGGAAATAAGTAAACAAATAAAGGCCTACGGCCAAGTCTTGTTGGCTGAATGTATGGAGAACCCAGAGGATGCCAGATTGTGTATATGTGGAAAAGTAAATAATACAGTAACACTACAATACACACACACACACACACACACACACACACACACACACACACACACACACACACACACACACACACACACACACACACACACACACACACACACACACACACACACACACACACACACACACACACACACACACACAGGCTTATGTCATGATATTACTATATGCCACAATATCACACAAATTTCACAATGCCTCAAAACATTTCATAGTCTGCTCTTCTTCATGCTGGAAAGGCAGATGTTATTACAGTCAAACAATTTTCACTCAGCAAGATTGCCAAATTGGCATATTGTGAGGTGGTCACTTACCTCCTTCATTCTGTCTTCATCATCCATCAAGTATGTTTTATATTTCCTTTTATTTGCCAATAGAAGATAATGACAAAATGACAACTGGAATTTGTGTTCCTTTGGACTGATGCTGAGGCCATAGCTTGGCGGTGAAATGAAATACGGAATGAACCAGTGGGAGGTGCGTGCGCTACACTAGACACTGTGGCAAAGGAAGAAAACGCTTCGCGCAAAAAGTCATCCAGCCTATAACTAACCTAGCTAAAAGATGTTGGAGTGAAATCATAAATATGCCAGATCATGTTGTTCTAGGCCTACCTTGGCAATTACCTACAAACCTCATCTGAACACATTTAGCAGAATGTACAAATTCATTTTCAAAAAAGTGCATGACTGCCTGTCTTTCAAAAAATAGGATTGTTGCCCAGGATAGGGAGTGGCTATATTTGGAAGACACCTTAGCTAAATCAACCCTGACAGTACTATAAACATGGGCTCAGATTGTTAAAAATGGTAAAGTGCATGGATTTAATTGAAAACCAAGCAATTTCTATGGACCTGAGGCTAAATAAATAGAACCCGGTTCTAAACTCTGAAGTTGACAATATAAAATTTTTTGATAACAACATAGTGCTTTGCTAGCACTTTAATACAAAATAGATATGTCATTGTCACATAAGGAAGGTAAAACATGTGTATGTGATTTAGAACCAACACCTCACTGGCTACTTCATGTGGTTTTCCAGGAATTTCTCTCACATTCTGGAACCTTGTATTAGAAGCTTGTGTAGTGCTAATGAGACCAGAACGGAAGTGTCAGAAAGACGGTTTTTAGATTTAATCACTTGAGGCACCTAAATCTTTCCTGTGACTGTTGTCAGGTGACATATGCCTATTACCATTCATCACAGAGCAATTTGTGATGATCACATCTGACTACATAATTCAATATTTTACAGCCCATTATATATCCTGAGAGGATGGCAAGGACAAGCCCTTGGGGGAAGCACTTCTCACATTTCCCACTGGGGGAAATGAGGTGATATATAGTTCATCTCACTAAGCAGGTTTCAGGAGAATTTGGAGTTTGTTAAAAAAAAAAAAAAAGTCTGTCATGAATAAAAAAAAAAAAAAAACATATTTGGCTTTGGGCCATATTTCCAGAAGAACACTGAATACCCAATAAAGGTGATGCTAGTTCTGTGAAAGTGAGTCTCTAGAGACACTTGTTGACAGTCTGGTGAAATATAATTAACGCTTAATAATAGAAAACAACTTTTAATATCAATTCCTGCAGGATGTAGGCCCTAGGAATCACAAGCAAATCATAAGCAATTATATCTAATCAGATGTCTTTTGGAAGTTGTTTGCCTGCTTCAGTGAATTTAAGAACATCCCTGTGTAAATAATTATACCATGGTCACAGTTATGGATTTCTCCAGGGTGGGTGGTGTACCTTTCCACACAACATCTTTGGTTTTAGCAGTATGCCTAATCTTCCATTCACAAACAACAAAAAGCACAGTGAGGCATAAAGCAGGGTAGGGGGTTTCCTGGAAATGTCTGCGGTGCGTAATGGCCATTACCACTGTTCCAGCAGATCAGATAGCAGATGTCGAAGGCTGGGGCTCATGTGTGGCCGAACTCGGAGGCCATCGATGAACAACGCCCTCCTCATTAGCGGTCACAGCAGAGAACTTGAGATGTGAAGACACAGGCTCTCGGCACCTCAGACCATCACGGCCAGTGGGCCCCACTTTTTCGATTAAAAATGGCACAACCTCACCATGACAGGAAATGTCCTGTTGGACACGACCTGCTCAGTGAAGACATCACATTTCAGAAGCCACTTGGCCTTTTTATATTTCAAGGATACTTGCATTTAACCCTCATGCTAAATGTTAATGATGCTCTTTGTAAACATTGGATTTTAATATAATTTAAACCTTTCTAAAGATGAAATAGTCTTGGACCGTTTTTTTATAATTATATATCATTTCTAGTGTTAAGCCTGTACAATGTATTTCAGAATTAACAACACACATTTAAAATACACATAACATAGATATAATGAAATCTGTAATTTGACCACATAATAACACTCAAAAATGAATGGTGTGATTTATGACAAAAATGCACACCTATTCATATCAACACCCAACTGCAATAAATGATTGCATTAAATGTGACATCTGACAACTTTACCATTTATTTTCACTCATAAAACTCTAGGTATTATAGTCTTGGACATTCATTTTACACAAATGTAATGTAAAACTTTACGAATCTAACTCTTATTTATTTTATCCACTCAAGTAGATAGGGTAAAGGATGTAATGAATCCTTGTGAGTTTAAGATGAAAGAAAATATTTGTATTAAGGAGTGATGTTTTATGAGAGTTAAATTACTGTAATAGTACTAGTATAATGTATAGTATATATGCCTTTCTTTTGTTAATTAGCCCCAAGAGAACACAAGATATATAAGACGATACACAACGATTACCAATTACAAAGACATCAAATAACATTCACACATACATTCTCTAAGCTTCTAATTAGCCTTGGTGATCTAATGGAGCTGACATACTTGGGAGAGTAGTGAAGCTCTACATGTCTGCATTAACAACAAATAGTTAGGACTTAACAACAAAGCAACACTAGAGATAATTAAAGCCAATTAAAGTAGAAAAAGGAAGGCAAAACAATGAAAAGAAAAAGTAAGAAGTGACCCCTTTTTTTTCTTGTCTGTCTTTCATTTTCTTTTTTCTTTATTGGCTTGGAGCAAGCACAACACCATTTACAATTTACAGAATCAAAATGATACAGAAGAGACAAAGCTCAAACTGTCTGTACAGTGCAAAGAGACACTTTTCAAGAGCAGAGGCTCCTGAAATAGCCTCTCCCCCTTTCACTGTTGTACCTCATAATTGTTTCAGACATCTCTGCAGTGTAGGTGCAATGGTGTAGTAAAAAGAAGCGGTAACAACCCCCAACAGACCCATCGCCTGTGCAGCACTGAGCGCTTTAATGAAATTATCTGCAAGTGGTAAGCCTGGTGGCACTTCTCTATAAATATAACATGATGAGAAGCGGGGCTAAAACCTTCTTTCGCCTCTGGTCATACACACAGGACTTCCTTTTGTCAAAGAGGCATGGAACACACACACACACACACATACAAAACCAAGGGCAGGAAGGAGGAATACATTCATATTAAAACATTTGTTCTGCTATGCTGTGTTACCTTCCGTGTTCTTTCTCACTAGCAGTGGGCAGCAGGCTTTTCACCAGCCAGTTGAAGACCAGCCGTGTAAATATGAATAGCTGATGTCTGTTATCTCACACTGTCTGAGGTCTTCATATATACAAGCTGGCTTTTACTTTTTTTTCAAATGTTAAAGTATATAAATAGCTCTATAATGCATGACATAACTTTGCATTTGCATGTATAAATACATTACATTAGCCTCCACCAGCTAGATAATCAGTTTGGGAGAGATCAGTTTCCACTCTCGCGGCCTGTCAAGTCAGACAGTTTTAGATCCATGCTTCGCGGGGTCTCCAGCGTCCTTGTTAATTACATCCTTATCTGTCTGTCCTGTCCTGTCCTGTCATCGTCCCGGCTACTGTTTACCTCTGTTCCTGAGCTATGGCACCGTGACCTATAAAGGTCAGTGTTGCCACTGGGGTAAAGTAATTAGTTGTAGCAAATGCATCACAGTGGACAACACCGGCGGAGCGTGTTGTTGTTATTGTCGTCGTCACCGGGCTTGTGATTGGACATGTCTGCTGGGTCAGTGAGAATTAAGATTTCCTTGGCGGCACCACACTGGGCTGAGTTATGACAACCCTAAATAATCCGAATTACCATGGCCTGAGCAGGATGGGCCAGCAATCAACCACAGCGAGAACAGGAGGGCTCGAGGAGAATAAGGGTGTTGTTTTCAAGCTCCTGCAGCTATGCAGACACACAACTTAAAGCAACAAGCAGCTTGCTTGTTTGTAGCAGTATGCAGGGTTTTACCACTATTTGAGGTATATTTTCCAAAGGTATGAGAATGTTTTTATGGCATATGGTCATGTGAAGGACAGATCTATTCCTACTAGCTGTCCAGACTACTCACTATGTAGTTTTGAAATACGGCTGTGAAGATGTCAGAATAAATAGCTTTTACAGCATGTCAAAGATGCAGCCAAAACACATCAGTTAGCATGCTGTCTCGCTTTTATGAGGGCCAAATGTGCTGTTGTAAGTGTTGCAAAGCAAGTGTTGTTGGCTTGTAGCTAGTTAACTCACTAGTTTCAATACCAAAACCCCTTATTGCTGCTTTACAACGTCTGGGATATTTCTGAAGAATGTGCCAGTGATATAAGCAGACATGCTTGCTAAATTGTATCATTATATAAGGAAATTGATGGCACTGGAGTTTTGACATAAAATATGAATTAAATGCCAATGATGCATACAAAATAAACTTGGTTATGTACCAGTTCTACAATTTCTGTAAAACTCATTGAACATTCTGGTGAAAACACCTGTATGGTTATTATGGTTTTCACACATGCGGTCAGCTCCTCTGTCTTTTATAATTACGAATGGCAGGCAGATATGCTCTGGGTGGGGATTACTTTCTATTTCACAATGATGATGGGGGAGTGATATGGACATTGAGGTGAAATATAACTTTACAACAATCTGATGTGCAATAGTTCTATTTCCTTTAAATCGCAGATGCCAGACACCCCATGTTGAGGTTGGAATATGGCAATTTTAACGGCACGCTTAATATCGGCTCAGAAATATTCATAGACCATTGTGCAAGAATTCATATTCTCATTTACAATGGCTCGTCCCTTCTCGTTAACATACAAATTTGAAAATTCTCATGAAACCTCTGGGGAGACTGGCAGTGCCAAAGTACACATGTGAATTGTATGAGAATCCATGCTGATGTGAAAATGCTCCATCACATGATCAGTATTCTGTGGAGGCAAGTTCAGGCTGCCTAGACTCCCCATCTCCCAGTACCCTCCCTGCAGTAACGTGTGCAAAGTCGTTCATTCCGATGCAATCTCCACTGCCACAGTGAAAATTAGAATTTGTAAATCCGTGGTCTAACGTCTGTCATTTGCATGTCAAAGGCTCCTAAACCAGTTAGTGACAAGAATAATAAGAATGTTCAATGAATCAGACTATGGCAAAAGTGTAAATTTGACTGAGATGGAATCGCGCTTAAACTCCCAGTTGATTCAAGCAGGGTTTTCCCCCCTAGATAATTACTGCTCATGAACATGAGATACATTAGCTAACCATATTGGATCATCCCTACAATGGATCCACAGCTAAGAAACATCAGTTATCTTTTTTTCCACCATTTATAGAGATAAAAATGACAAGGTCACATTCTAGGAAAGTTCCAGTTGAAAATGCCTATGACATTTCTGAAAATGCCTATGACATGTGGTGTGGATATATGTCTTATAAAAACATTTGTCTGGATTAAATCTGTCTGGAAAAAGAGTGCAAGCCTGCAGCTCATGATTTGGAAGAAATTTGTCGGGATGATTTTTATGGTTCCTTTGGTTTCCTGACTAGAGCATGGTCAGTCCAACCAAACCGACTTCTAATGAAATACTTTGGAAAGCGAATTTCAGGGAATTTGCCACACTTCCTTCCAGGCAGGGCGGAGATGACAGGGCTTTAAATCAGAAGGGATCTCCAAACTGGCCACAGTGAAGTGGTCCTGCTGCAAGGCTAAGACTGTTGGCCCAGTGCTGTGGCAGACATCATTCTCACTAGAGACTTTGGAAAATCTTTTCCCATAAATGGTCCAGTTTTTTGGCCTGGTTAACAGGATAGAGAGCCGTGTGAGAAGGAACAGAGTCAGTGATGTGTTATGCTGTAGTGGGCCACAACTGGTCATCTACAATCACCCCAAGAAACTCAGATGTCTGTTTTTGTATCTTTTGTATGGACGTGGGTGGTAACTACGACAGAGTGTGTTCATATTGATCATTTCTCTGCTATTTGAAGGTCTAGACCGTGATTCTGGTGAAAGGTTGTTGACATTTGAGCTCAACAGCCAATCAAATTGCACCCATCCCTTCTGTGCCCCCGAAGCAACTATACCTGGATTGGCTGGAATTGTGTAAGGCTCGGCCCGATCCACTTTGTTTGTTTCCCATTTACAGAGCCAGGACTGTATATGAACCCCAGAGGTTTTTTTGAGCGCAAACTCAGAATGGACAGCTAGAGGACTGCGAAGAGCAATTTGCTGAATTCGACAAAATGTGTATTGCATTAGAATCGTTATCTCCTGGTTATCGGAATGATCTGCTGACCAATTGCAAGATTTCAGATAAATGGGAACACAGTGAACTCAGTTTGACCTTGACAAAAGGCTTTATTTATGCTATGCTAATTCCAAGGCAGCCATGTCTGTCATCACTGCAGGAATTTCTGACTGGCGTAGCGCAGCAGAAGCGTAAAATGGCATCAGGGAACACAGCAGAGACCCCAGTCTTCAGCCAAAGGTAGTAAACTATAGCTGTCCAGGAAAAATAACAAAGTGAAATTTATGTACCAAAGCAATGTTGAGAGCTCCATAAACCATTGTCTGTTAGGAGGTGTAATCCAACAAAAGTAAATTGGAGAGAGTTTAGAGATATAAATTATCTAAGCCAAATGGCAACAAGCATGAGGAAGAACAATTTATATTGTTTAGGACATTGATATTTTATGATACTGTATGATTTAATTTTTAGGATAAGGAGTATCTGAATTACAGTAATATCAATGGTAATGTCGTAAATGTTATTTATGTCATTTCTGTATTGTCAGACAGTAAAATATTGTGAATCATGGTATTTTCTTTTACAGAAACCTCTTCCATCCTTAAATCCAACTTTCTTTTGTCTGTTCCGCCATTGTTTTGTCTGTTGACCCAGTGAATCTGTCCATCTGTTCCTCTGTCCTCGTGAGAGTGTATAGCCAAAACCCTCTAAAATGGGAGCAGCCCAATCATGAAATGAGAAAAAAAACAAGAGACGACGATTTGAAGTGAAAAAAGCACAAAATGAATGGGGAACAAATCAAAGAGCAATTTGGCCTGCTGTCCATTCGATTGTACTGGTGGTATTTCCTTGACATTTGCCTTTTAATGAAAGTGTGTGTGTGTGTGTGTGTGTGTGTGTGTGTGTGTGTGTGTGTGTGTGTGTGTGTGTGTGTGTGTGTGTGTGTGTGTGTGTGTGTGAGTGTGTGTGTGTGTGTCTGTGTGTGTGCGTGTGCGTGTGCGTGTGCGTGTGTGTGTGTGAGGGAAAACCCATCAAGGGAAAGGGAATTAGGAACCCTCGCTGGGCATGACATTTTTTTCCCAAAGGTGACCAAGATGACCTCATTACACAGAGGAAAGACTCATAGACTGTACAAGTTGGGATGTACTATCTCTGCCAACCTACTAAAACACCTTCATTCACTCAGAGAGAGGGAGAAAGATTTATTTTGCTTATTTGTTATGTTCATTTATTCACTGACTGAAATTCAGCAACAAAGTAATAGATGCTGGTGGATTGCCTAAAACGTTCTCCTCGGCAATAAGTAATGAACAGTGTATGTGCTACAAAGCACACTACTATTCTTCTTTGTTAGACTGCACAGCTGACATTTAAATGCTGTGGGTGTGTATCACACAATTACTTTAAAGAAAAGAAAAAAATCACGAGGCTGCCTTCTTACAGCCCTGGAATATGAATATTGGTAATCCATCTGATTCAGGCAACACAATGCTCATGGATGCAGTAAATCTCGATCATTCATGAACAAATGCGATAGAATACTGAAGGATGGAATTATGCCGTATGTTATTTGTCAATAACACTTTACTTTACAGATCGGTAATAAGTGGGTAGTATCATGGTGATAAAGGTAAAATTGACACTCACATCACAGACAGTGAATTTAAATTTCAATCACAAGATGTAACCAGTAGCAAATTTCAGGTGAATTAATGCTCTCTGAATATAAACTCATTAGCCTACGCCGTAAAAAATAGATACAAGTAGACTAAAATATCCATAAAAACAAAGCATTTATATTTTTTGTATATACTATATCCTTTCAGCCAGGTAGATACTTGCCATTTACACCTTAAACCTAAGACTTCAGTTAGCCTATGTACTACTACAACACTACCTTCTACCGCTGTACCATAGAGAGCATCCTTACAAACTGCATCTCAGTATGGTATGGCAGCTGCTCTGTCGCAGACCGTAAATCACTGCAGAGGGTGGTGAAAACTGTCCAACGCATCACCGGTTCCTCACTCCCTACCATTGAGGCTGTCCAGAGCAAGAGATGTCTGCGGAGGGCACGCAGCTTCGAAAAGGAGAGCTCTCACCCCAGCCACAGACTGTTTGCCCTCCTCCCCTCTGGGAGGCGCTACAGGGTGCTCCGTTACCCGGACCAGCAGGTTCAGAAAACAGCTTCATCCCTGCGGCTGTCACTCTACTGAAATCTGCACCACGGGGATAGCCCCCCACCCCCACACGCATCTCCCCCAGTGACTGTACTTCCCCCCTCCACCCTGGCTTGACTGCCACACACCCTCCTCCAGCCACTGAACATTTGCACTGTACTTCCCTCCTCCACCCTGGCTTGACTGGCACACCCTCCTCCAGCCACTGAACATTTGCACCAGAATGGTTCCTTATCGCAGTTCACTTCGATATAACAGTATGGTACATGACGTCAGTCATGGGTACAAATCGAAGCATTTATCTATTCACGCCTGAAAGGCCGCGAGATCTGTCAGTGCGCGCTCCTGGCCCCGCCCGCCAGGAGTACTATAATATCATTACGCGCCCTCAGATCTGCCTCTTTTGAAACTTCGCAAGACGGAGTGAACATCTCCGAGCATATCTCAAACGCTCTACCACAGTCAAAAGAGTTTTGTGTGCTTTCGCTCTCTACGGGTTGGTGAGTTATCCGGGTTCCTTAACCCTCACTAGCTCAGGGCGCTACGAAATTCATTGGCTTAATTTCATTTTGAAAGTAGTGGCTGCTATCCTGGCTGCCTGGCTGGCTAAGTCTCTGACTAGCCTGCTAGCTTGCTAACAGGACCCCCGTAGGAATGAGTGCGTCTTCAGCCTTGGACTTGGTGAGCGTGAGCAGTCGCCTTGCAGCGGCAGCTCCGCTCCCGGGTCTCTCCCCGTCTCCGCCGCCTGTCAGCCCTGGGGCTGCGGGCAGCGAGGCTGAGGAGCTTCAACCAAGCGGTGTCCAGCCTGAACTCGAGCTGGACATCAGCCTGGATGATGATAGTCTGCTAGACTTCTCCGATGAGCACAGCTCAATCGCTGAAGCAATGCAGACGAGCCATGACGTCAGGATGCGGGTGGAGACACCTGCTACCTCGTCTCGGCTCCTGGGCCAGCAACTCCACGAGGTTGCGCTGAGAGCAGCCAGCTGCCTCGGGCTCCCTCTCCCTCCCCCTCCCAGTGTGCGGTCCTCGGTGCTGGACGGGGAGTTCTATGCTGGCTCCGCCGCGTCAGTTCCCAGCTGCATCCCCTTTTTCGAGGAGGTGCACGAGGAACTGCAGGCGACATGGGCGATACCCTACTCGGGCCGAGCCCCGGTGCCGGGGTTCGCGCCCTACATGCAGCTCCACATGGCTAAGGAGAGGGGCTACCTCTCCTTTCCTCAGGTGGAGGATGCAGTAGCGGGCTACCTCTCGCCCGCATCCCCCACGATGCGTCTCGGCCAGAAGCCTCTCCTGCCCACGCGGGTGGGCAGACACCAGGCTCAGCTGGCAGAGAAGTCCTACTTGGCTGCAGGGCAGGCTGCCTGCACGACCAATACGGCTGCATTGCTACAGCGCTACCAGGCAAAGCTCCTGACTGAGCTTGCCTTGTCGCTGGGGGAAGATCACCCGTCTGTGGCAGAACTCCGTCGCGCGACGGATCTGTCGCTCAGACTAACTCGGTGCACGGCACAGGCACTGGGGAGGGTGATGGGTGCCGCGGTGGCTACCCAGAGGTCTCTGTGGCTATCACTGGCTAGGCTGTCAGACAGAGAAAAAGCACCACTCCTCGACGCCCCGGTCTCTGTCCAGGGCGCCTTCGGGGAAGCAGTGGTCACAATGGCTGCCAAGTTCGAAGAACAGCAGAAGAGCAGAGAGGTATTCCAGGCTTGGATGCCTCGCTCTAGTGGCACGGGTGAGACGTCCTCCTCAGGACACACCACACCCGCACCGGGCCAGAAGAGAAGCGGGTTCCGCTCGCCAGCGCCTCCAGCAAAGGTGTCCACCGGGCGAGGCTGGCAGAGACACCCCTTCCGCCCTCCAGCGCAGCCTGCAGCACAGCGACCAGCTGCGCGCCCTGCCCAGGACGCAGCCCAGGCTCCGTGGCAGCACTTCGCTCGCCGCGGGCGAGGCAGAGGGAGACCTCAGGCTTCCTGACCGTGACAGTCAGCCACTCGTCACGCAGGGGGGAGCGGTGGAGTCCACACCGCCTCCACAGAAATCAGCCCGTCGCTCACATGTGGAAATCATGTCCAGCACGGTAAGCAGGTTTTCACAAGCACCACAATCATATGTCCTAACTCCTGTCCCAGATGGCGCAGTGCCCAGGCATGCTTGTGTAACTCCCCCCGCGATGCACACAGTGCAATCGCACCCCCACATTTTTTTCAAAAACATGAGGGGGCAGCCCCAGATCTCGTCTCCCTCCCTAGGCGGAGTGGGTGTAGATCTAGGCTTAGACTCATTCACCATGAGCGGGTTAGTCCCCGACAAATTCAACTCAGAGCACAACCTCCCTGGTTGTGCGGAGAGTTGGCGCGCATGCGCAGTGTCACCATGGGTGCTAAAGACGATCACAAAGGGTTACGTGCTGCAATTCGCCCGTTCCCCTCTGCCATTCAGCAGAGTGATACAGTCTGTGATGCAGCGAGAACAGTCTCACTTCCTACGGGAAGAAATAATCTCCCTGCTCAGAAAGAAGGCTATAAGCAGAGTCCCTCCCAAGGGGAGAAATGCAGGCTTCTACAGCCGTTACTTCCTCGTACCCAAAAGAGACGGGAATTATCGGCCAATATTAGATCTACGTGTGTTAAACAAAGCACTCATGCCGCTACGGTTCAGAATGTTGACCCCACGCAGGCTTGTGCAGTTTATAAGGCCAAACGATTGGTTTGTCACGATAGACTTAAAAGACGCTTATTTCCACATTCCGATCCACCACAGACATCGGAGATATCTGAGGTTTGCGTTCGGAGGAATAGCGTACCAATTCAACGCACTCCCATTCGGCCTGTCCCTAGCGCCGAGGGTATTTACAAAGTGCGTAGAGGCAGCTATCGCCCCATTACGTCTACGCGGCTTACGCGTTTACAATTATTTGGACGACTATTAATTGCTTCTCATTCAAAGGCTGCAGCAGTGCAGGATGGCCATCTAGTGGTGGCGCACCTGTATCGACTGGGCTTTGTGGTAAACAGAGAAAAAAGCGTTCTCTGCCCCAGGCAAGTTACGCATTTTCTGGGTATGATTTTAGACTCCACCTCCATGGAGGTCAGGCTGTCTCAAGAACGGATAAATGCCATCAAAACATGCGTGCGCCAGTTCCGACGGGGACAGTCAGTCTCGTCGCTGCGCTGCCAACGCCTGTTAGGGATGATGGCGTCGGCCGCTATAGCGCTCCCGTTGGGGATGTTGCGTATGCGGCCATTCCAAATATGGTACCTGTCTATGAAGCTCAACGCAGTCACAGACAGGCATCGCAGAGTAGTGGTGTCCTCCAGATGCAGGAAAGCCCTGGCGATCTGGAGAACCCCATGGTTTCTCGCCGCGTCGGGCACTATGGGCATAGTGTCGCGTCGCGTGGTGGTGACCACAGACGCTTCCACCAAAGGCTGGGGAGCTGTCTGCGAAGGGAGAGGCGTGAACGGTCTCTGGTCTGTGACAGAGGCCGCGTCTCACATGAATGTGTTAGAGCTGCGAACAGTAGTCCTAGCTCTACAACACTTTCTGCCCAGGCTGAGTGGTCAGCATGTACTAGTGAGGACGGACAACACTGCGACCTTGGCGTATATAAATCGCCAGGGCGGAGTGCGCTCCCCGTCATTACACCATTGGGCGACTCGCCTGCTCCTGTGGGCAGCGAGGCACGTCCTGTCCCTCAGGGCAGTTCATATACCAGGTCACCTCAACTACGGTGCGGACCTGTTATCGAGGGGCGATCCTCGAGCAGCAGACTGGTGCCTTCACCCACAAGTGATAGGTCAGATCTGGGTGCGTTTTTTCAAGGCGCAGGTGGACCTGTTCGCGAACAGGCAGAACACCTGCTGCCCGCTCTGGTTCTCGCTAGGAGGCGACGATCCCCCACTAGGCATAGACGCTCTGGGCCACCAGTGGCCAGCTCTACCCCTATATGCTTTTCCCCCGATCCCGCTCCTCCAGCAGGTGCTGTGCAGGATTGCGGACGAGGGCAGGGAATTGATATTGATAGCCCCCCACTGGCCCAACCAGCCGTGGGCGGCAGATCTGGTCAATATGTCAGTGCAGCAGCCTTGGGAGCTGCCTCTACGGAGAGACCTCCTAACGCAGGCGCACAGGACAGTGTGGCACCCCCATCCGGAGTGGTGGCGTCTCAGAGCCTGGCACCTGAAAGGTGCAGGCTCATAGCGTCAGGCTTGTCGGACGCGGTGGTGGCTACAATACAGAGTGCCCGAGCTGTATCAACACGGGCTCTGTATACGCTGAAGTGGCGCAGTTTTGAGCGGTGGTGTGCTGCGCGTCAGCACGACTCCGTTAACTGCGCGCTGGGCGTTATTCTAGAATTCCTACAGCAGTTGTTTGATGAGGGGAAGGCGGCTTCTACTCTCAAAGTGTACATGGCTGCCATTTCAGCCTGCCACGCAGGCATTAATGGCAGTTCTCCTGGCAGTCACCCGCTAGCGTCACGCTTTATGGCGGGGGTGAGACGGCTCAGGGTGCCAGAGAGACACCTCATACCCTCTTGGGATCTGCTAGTGGTGTTACGTGCTCTCACAGGGCCTCCGTTCGAGCCCCTGGAGACAGTGGACATGAAGTTTGTCTCTTTAAAGACTGCGCTGCTGCTAGCGTTAACGTCAGCAAAACGCGTTGGTGACATGCAAGCCCTGTCAGTCAGTCCATCGTGCCTTCAGTTCTCGATCGCTGGTGACAGAGTGGTTATGCGACCTAAAGTGGTGGTAACCCCATTCCGCAATCAGGTGATTGAATTAGCAGTTTTCTCGCCTCCTCCTTTTGCGTCAGCAGAGGAGGAACGTTTGAATAAACTCTGTCCAGTGCGCGCTCTCCGCTGTTACGCAGAGCGCACTAGAGCTTTCAGACAGTCAGATCAGCTATTCGTGTGCTTCGGTGCACGCGCAAAAGGCAGACCTCTATCAAAACCGAGCCTCTCCCGTTGGATAGTAGAGGCTATCGTGTTGTCTTATAAGAGCTTGTCTTTAGATCCCCCGGAGAAGTTGCATGCGCACTCTACGCGGGGGGTCTCGTCTTCCTGGGCCTTACTAAAGGGCGTCTCAGTGGAAGATATTTGCAAAGCTGCAAGCTGGAGTTCTCGCCACACTTTCATTAGATTCTATATGTTAGATGTGGCTGAACCTAGTTTTCTTCATAGCGTTCTGCGGGCAAGCGATCTCTGAATCCCTTGGCCTGAGAACGATATATATGATAAGTGTGTTCATTAGTGTCTACATGTTATGTTGCACATGAAACATCCCAGGGTTTTCTTACGGGCGCAGGATTACGGATCCCTGTCGCCTATGATAAAGGTGGCCCTGTGGTGTTCTGCAGGCAAGCGATCTCTGAATCCCCTGACCTGAGAACGATGTATATGATAAGTGTGTTCATCGGTGTCTACATGTTTGTTGCACATGAAACACTCCAGGGTGGTTTCCTACAGGCGCAGGATCGCGATCCTTGCCGCCTATGACAAAGGTTGCCCTGTTAATATGTTCACCGCCAGCGGCCGTATGAACCTCTATGAGGGCAAAGGCTTCAGTAGAGCTGGTGTGTGTAATTGGCTGCCACTGTATTATCACGCGGGAATGTATAGGGTCCCATACTGTTATATCGCAGTGAACTGCGATAAGGAACGTCTCGGTTACTTACGTAACCTCGGTTCCTTAAGCAGGAACCAGATATAACAAAGTTGGCGTGTACAGTGTTACCTTGGATTGATTGTCTTGCTCAGTTTCTTTCCAAGGCAGATCTGAGGGCGCGTAATGATATTATAGTACTCCTGGCGGGCGGGGCCAGGAGCGCGCGCTGACAGATCTCGCGGCCTTTCAGGCGTGAATAGATAAATGCTTCGATTTGTACCCCATGACTGACGTCATGTACCATACTGTTATATCTGGTTCCTGCTTAGGGAACCGAGGTTACGTAAGTAACCGAGACATTTTTTACCACTTATTACTGTATTAATCGTACTTATACCATACAATACCTCTTAAATATAATATTACTAATACCTCTTTCACTTCATTTCACTTATTACCACCACTAATACTTACACCTGCACTTTACATATACTTATCATACCTACACTTCTAACTTCAATTGCTGCTATTCTTGTCCCAATTACTGTTCATATTGCATATCTATTTCTTACTGTACATATCTATTTCTTCACTTATTACACTTTACATATGCACATACTTTGCACTTTTTGCTATTTTGCACTTCTGGTTGGATGCTAAACTGCATTTCGTTGCCTCATTACTTGTACTCTGTGCAATGACAACAAAGTTGAATCTAATCTAATATAATCTCTTCAGCTGTGTGCAGGGGCGGAGATCCCATTTCATTGTAGGGGGGGACAATACATGGTCAAATTTCGGAGAGTAATTCCGGGGGGGGGGGGACATGAAAAAGTTGCCTTCACGAGAGCTAGCATAAACTGCTAAATACCGAATTCTCTTATCACATTTACAAACAGAAATTCAAAGTCATTTTAGAACACGAAATATTTATTTACAGACAAATAATGTCTAAAGTTCAAGAGAACTTGATGCTCAAAATAAGTTATAAAACAGCTCACGGACACTTTGACAGGGAATCGAACTAGTAACCTCCTGATTATAATACGACTTCTCTACCCCCTGTACCACTGCCACTCCATTTCGCAATTCCAGCATAGTTAATGGACCGCACAAAAAGATGACATTAATTTACCTTCAGATAATTTAACAAATCTGGAGAGGCACTGAGATGTAGACCTACGTTTATTAACTAGCATGAACCTGCCCCTGACAGGACAGTGTCCTAGACTGTCTAGCTAGCTATCTTAACGGTGTTAATTACCGGCATGCGTGTGTTATCGGCAAACGTTCACGTTGTCATGCCAATCCATTAATAAACGTATGTATACTTGTGCATATCGATTGGAACTTCGTAAATGAAGTTTAGAAAAAAAACTTCTTCTTTACATGTTCTTACTGCGTTCGAGAATGAGGTAAATCTCTTTAGATATCGTGTATCATAGCGGCAGCGACAGGGGACAGAGGAGGAAACAGTCTGACAATCTGACCGTGTAGGCTACTGGGCTGATTAACTGAAACACGGAGCTGCCGGTAGCCCTGCCCGTTGGAAACAGCATGTGAACCAACCCACTTTGAGGAATAGGGGGAACATGATTTTTCAACACTTAAAAAACACATTGTTTTACGTCTATAATTAGCACCGCTTGTGTCGTCGTATTTTTATTTCATATTACTATATTTTTCAAAAAAAAATGTTTTTGTTTCCAATGATTGTTGGGGGGGACAACTTTATGGTAGGGGGGGACACGTCTCCCCCGTCCCCCCCGCGATCTCCGCCTATGGCTGTGTGCAATGGGGAAAGGTGCTCACCAAAATAAAAGTCCAGACAATGTTCATTCATATGAATTCACATTCACATTCATATATTCTAAAATACAAAATGCAATGGGATAATGTCTGTAATGGATAATCAACCAATTTTCTTGTAAATGACCCAGAAGCATAAGGCATGAGTTTTTTTCTTCTCTTTTTTCATTTTGTATTATCTGAGTCTGAACATTGAGACCACAGTTATTTTTGCAAGTTCTTTCACACAGAGGTAAACCACACAGAAGAAGTAGCCTACAGAATTGAAGGTCAGTGTTATATTGAGTTATATACTGTACTGTGTCCATTTGTTTTGTCCATTATAATTTAGTTTGTTTTGTCAAGCTCTTTGTCAAGTTTGTGTAAAGCTGTTTTTTGGACCATCATTCAAAACTAGTCATATACAAATTCCTCGTAGGTGAAAACCTACTTGGCAGTAAAAACCTTTCTGATTCTGATTCTGATTCTGATAACCATTACAGAGAAATTAAATAGTAACAGGCAATTCAGCCATTTATAGCCCTGATACCATGTAACTACCATAACAATTATTAATTTCTTTCTGGATCATTACCGGAAAAAATACTGTATCTTACTATTTCTGTACTACAGTATTATAAATTCTCACCATTACCCCTACATTTAAAAAGTAATTCCATATTAGCAAGATATCACCATTTTCTCACAGACTTGTTACCACAACAAATGGTGGATTATTGGAACGAAGAAACTGTTAAGTAATTTGTGGGGTGATATGAGTTGTTATCATGATTTTACCCACTAACTTCTATGATACTACCCACTTATTTCCGATCTGTGAAGTTAAGTGCTACCAATAAGTCTATCAGTCTTTATTGAGCTGTGTAAATGTTTACAGGTGAAATGTATTGGTTTACAGGAAATGTATTGGTGAATAGAAACTGAGATACATTATGTTTGGGGGAATAAGAGTGGACATTTCCGTGTGTCATTTGTTATTGTTGTTTTGTGTGTGTTTTTATTTTTGTTATCATCTATTGTAACTGGAGAACGTGTGAGTATGAAGGGTGCTTGTTTGGCCTAGGGCAGCGTTTCTCAAAGTGTGGGTGGGGCGCAGAGACGTGACAGGTGGGTGCGAATGGACGCCATGAACAGGAGATTTATTTTTTTTAACCCCTGATGGCAATGCTTTCCTTTATAGACAATAGATTTTGATTGACGTCGGCGTATTAATTGCAGCGGGAAATAAAAAAAAACCCTTTAGTTTAGTTAGGGCTGTGTACTGTTCTCACTACTTGTTTTACACGTCCAGTGTGTTGACAGTCAGTTCAACAGTCAGCCAAACTTGATTTCACTAGCCAGGTAGCGAGCGTCTTGCTCCTTTATTGATGTCAGGCGAAAACTTATGAGTGAAACAATAATACACAAGAAACGGAAAATACTTAGAAGGTATCTTAACTAAACACAGCAAGTTACTATTAGATTCGTTACACCAAGAATCAGAGCAACAACAGATTACAGCACAGCTGGCTAATAAGTGCTAACGTTAGCCACCAACGGAGTTATGAATGAATGGTGTGCTAACGGTCACATATCTAAATGAATAATAATTACATTTTACGTTTCAACTGACACAGTTCATAGAATTCAAACATAGGTCACTTAAACATATTTATCACAGTGTGAGACAGCGAAAAAGCGTAGTCATTGTTTTTGAGGGTGCGAGGAAAAGCATAATTTAATAGAGGCTTACTAGATATGTGCGTTACTAACTGTCACAGTTGTTCCCTATCCCACGAGACGAGTATGATGTCAAAGTAAAAGTCCGTCAACAGAAAGAAATACAATACTGTGTGCGTGCAGGGATCATGGACGGATTAAGAAACCACGGGCCCCTGGGCCTGGACATGTTAAATTTCCCCCTCCGCGAAAAAAATAATTGTGCGCCCGCAAAACACGCACGCACGCACACGCACACACAAACACAACCAATGTGTTGGATTTTACGGTCGAATTAGATACTTTGGCTATTGTATTGGGAAAGTAAACAGGTCAAAGTTTACTCTGTAACATCCAACTTCGGTGAGGTGTGCACTGCCCTGCTATTGTTTCTGACATTACATGTGACAGGGCAACAGCCGAGTGATTCTTTTCCAAATTGAAACTGATTAAGACCTACCTGAGGGGCAGCATGGGGCAGGAGAGGCTGAATGGGCTGCCTATCCTGTCCACTTTTATGTTTGAAAGGCGTCGTCCGGCAGGTGTAGCCTACTGTGCCTGCTTGTAGGTCTTGACTTTCAGATTCTGCGCCTAAACTAGCTATATCGTATCGTCTCATCACATGATCAAATAGAGACTTGACATTGGACAACAAGATACATATTACCCAGCAATCATCATTGCATTTCTTTATATGACAAAAATAACAAAGAAAATAAGAAATTATTAATTTAATTGAATCGGTTTTTTTATAGTTTCTATAGTGTATGTACGATAAGCATACAGTATAATTTTGTTATAGATTGCTACTGACGATTCCCCCTAAAAATGATGAAAACCATGACAGAGACAGGTTTGCCATTTTGAGGGAATATATTGCATAAGGTATCCTCAGCACTCCCAAAAAGTCATGCTTGATCACCGTCGCATTAATCTAGCTTTTTCTAACACAGCACAGGTACACTCAATTAAAACAATTAGCAAATGAATAAAATACACCTTTTTCAACCACAAATAAGATACATAACAGCGACTTCACGCAGAGGCTCTGGCCTAGGGGCCCCCTGAGCTCATGGGCCCCTGGGCCTGGGCCCGGTAGGCCCGTTCGTTAATCCATCCCTGGCAGGGATGGATTACCGAACGGGCCTACCGGGCCCAGTCTCAAGGGCCCATGAGCTCAGGGGGGCCCTAAACCAGAGCCTCTGCGTGAAGTCGCTGTTATTAACTTTGCTTGCTGTCAATTGTTTTTAGACTTTGTATTTGTTAATATCAGAGGTGCTTAAATGTATCTCTTATTTGTGGTTGGAAGTGGTGTATTTTGTTGCATGTCCTGGCCCATGGTTTCATAATCCGTCCATGTGTGCGTGTTAATAACAACAGTACACTACAACATGAAACATGAAATCACTCCAAGCAATATACATTTGCTGACCTAAATAAGATGCTATTTGTTATTACTTGATGTTATTTCAATAATTGACTATTTTAAGCTTGGCCTACCATTTTATGGGAGTGATGAGGGACAGGTGGGGCTTGAAAAGGCCCCCTTGTTCAAAGTGGGGAATGACAGAAAAAGTTTGAGAACCACTGGCCTAGGGTTAGGCTGTACACAGATGTTTTCCCAAATCCTCTTAATCCCGCAGCGATGTTAGGACTGAACCACACTCCCCCACTTCCTCCAGCCATGAGGCATATGCTGGGGTTCACCCCACACTCACTCCCAGTGTCCCTCAACCCGGAGAGAAATGCTCCTCTCAACACGGAGGGAAATGCTCCGCTCAACACGGAGGGAAATGCTCCGCTCAACCAGGGGGTAGTGCAGCACTGCACTGCTGCCATTTGCCAGGAGGATGCCTAGCTAAGTCTAGCTGCCTAGCAGAGCCTTCTCTGCTTAACTTGGAGTACTGATGTTTGGGATTTGGGCCTCTGGTAGGGGTCTGCATCACAGGTCGGGTTAGGTTGTCATGAGATGTTAGATCATTTTTTATCTTGCTGTGCCTCTGACTAGCTACCAGCACTTTGGTGAGGCAGTACACCTAAAAAGTATAACAGATTTGAATCCAGGACTGCACCTTTAACAAACAGAAAAGCAAGTCTTCAGACTTCCCAGTAGCCTGTTGGAGTCACTGACTCTGCACACGCGATGGTGATACAACCTGAGCTCAGCTACCTCTTCCTTCATAGTAGAAGGTAAGTGATGGATGTCACGGAGGCTGTCAGGACTGATGTCACGGTGGGGAGCAGAGAGTGTGTCACCATAAAATGCCATAAAGCCTCATTGTCTGGTTCCCAGTGGCACACTATACTGTGTCTAACATTTCAGACACAATTTGATTCCATTAATCTCTCTCTCTCTGTCTTGCTTTTACTATGTATCTCAATCTGTCACCCTCCCCTTTCTCTCTTTCCCTCCCTTTCTCTCTCTGTCCCTTGCTCCCCTTCTCTCTCTCACTCCCTCTCTCTCTCTCTCACTCCCACTCCCTCCCTCTCTCTCTTTCTCTCTCTCTCTCTCCCTCTCTCGTTTTCTCTCTCTCTCTCTCTCTCTCTCTCTCTCCCCATGCTGCCAAAGTTCAGTGGCGTCTCCCTAGCTCAGTGTCAGTGTCCTCATCTTTCAGATATTATGGTTCAAAGTTTCCAGCGACTTTCAAGAATCCTGTGACTTTTTATTGAGTGTAATGGTGTTCTATATGCCTATCAGAACAGGCTCTGTGTGGAGTTCCTCATATGGGTCTGCAATCAAATACACTGCTTGACAAAACAGTCAAAATAGCCTTTGCTCAGTTGTACATTTGATGCTGGCTTGCCTTTTCACTCACGTTGATTCAATTCCACTCCATATTATCTGTGTACCGCTCCCATGAATTGTTAAGTCAGTTTTTGTTTATCAGTCAGAAAGAGAGCGTATTTCATGGAGAAAAAATAGTCACTTCATTCAATTTTGAGTAGAAGGCATTCCTCTGAAATTGATACCTTACGTGTAGTACATCTTCACATGACATATTCACTTCTGTTTTATTCAGTCCTGTTCATGTCTGTATGGTAAGTAGATACAGTATAATGTTATGAGGACAGGAGCTAAATTAAGTAATTCAGATTGGAGACAACTCCAAACAGACTTAAAAGTATTTCCATACAGTCCCACACACAGGGAACAGTCTAACTGTGAATTTCATAAATGGACAGCAAGTGCTGCATATATCCATTGCAGCTCTTTTTACCTTTCAGGTGATTTCCTTTGGTCAGATGTGAGCAAAGATATAGAGTCCCTAAGTGGTTTTTCACATGACCAGTTTGGACACCTTACTGAGGAGCCTTTAGACACAAGGCAAAATGGTGACTGCTTGGATAAACCTTTGGCCTTTCAAAGCGCAGCAGGAATCAGAATATTGGATTACATACAGGAGAAGGCATGGCGACTAATTTAACTAATTACGTCAATACTGTGTTTCTTGTTACTGCTTCCTTTCTCTCCCTCTCTTTCTCCCCCTCTCTCTCTCTCTATCTCTCTGTGTGTTGTGAATATTCATTTTTTAATCTGTCCATATTGTAACCGGTGAACCTTACTAACCAGTGAGCCTTACTAAGAGGGAATCATAAATGCGGCAATGTGATGACACCTCGGGAGAGTTAACCTTTGACCTTTTCACGCGCGCAGCAGGAATCAGCGCGGGGGTTGCATGCAGGAAAGAGCAACAGCGGCAAAATCCAAGGATAGGAAGTGTGATTAAACCTATTGCACTAGAGGGATAAGAGGGATGTATTTAGTTAGCAAGAGGAGGAATGTTAAATGACATGGTAGCTAATTACATCAACACCGACACTGTCATCTTTTTAACTTTCTATATTATAATGAGTGGCTTTCAACAGACCTCAGCGGCGAGTCAGATTATCGGTATCAATATTAAACTGCATGCCCTATAAAACATGGTCACAGTCTAATGTTAATATGCATTCATATGACAGGGGGCGTCACCCTTATTAAACTTTAAAACCAATTTATGCTAAAAACCAATGCAAAGATAATTATACCAAAGAGAATACCAGTGGTGGAGCACAGTGTGTGTGTGCAGAGGGGTTTGATATTATTAAGAAAAGAGCAATGTGGAATTTGACTCACATAACCTCATTAGACTGATCGTCTCCACACTCTAAACTTAAAATGATCTAGGCAGATATGTGAATTGCTTAACCATGCCGCTTGTTGTCACGTCTTTCGACCTTTGCATTGCTGCATTTGAAACCATTTTGCAAGTATGCACAGTGTACAAGTGTGTACAGTATGTGTGTATTTGTTGTAAGTCATCACATACTAGCATATAGGGAAATACAAGGATGAAATGAAGAATAGGTCAATTGGCAATATTTTTTTAGATGAATGCCACTGCCCCTTCAAAAAAATAAACCGATGTCTCCCTGCCTCCGGTGTCCCTGGGTCTGGGTAAGTCATGAATGTAGAGTTACTCCCTGAAGATGTTAAAGGGTTAGTGAGCAGAACTGTGTGACTTCATTACCCTCTTCTTCTATCCTACTTCTTCAGGGAATGTCACAACATGAAAAAACACAACATGGACATGCATATACAGAGTAAAAAATAAATCTCTTTTTCCCTTCGGACAGATCAGCGCTGGGCTCCATATGTTCCCATACATTTTCGGGGTCATGGAATTTGACCCTAATGAAGAGACAGACATGCTGTATGCCAGTGGGTGTAAGGGAGTCTAAGGATGCAAAGCACGAAGATGGAGGACTTTTCGAGCAACACATTCTACATGCAGATTTGACCTCTGTCAGAACATTCCAGAAGGGATAGTCTGTGATATCTATTGAGGGAGTTTTAGCAGCTCACACGCACACGCACACACACACGCACACACACACGCACACACACACACACACACACACACTCACGTGTACATGCAAGCACACGCACTCACACACACACACACACACACACACACACACACACACACACACACACACACACACACAAACACAGTGTTTTAAATTAAGTGTGGGAAAAAGTACATGTTCAAAGTGTTTGATGAAAAGCATAACACATGTGGCAATGCATAGCTCTGCAAGATATCTGCTGAAACTTTTCTGAGTGAAGCGATAAGATGGTATATACAGTAGATCAGAATTTATTCCATGTGTTCCTGTCTCAAAATTCACTCAAGATAATAATTTTTTATGTCAACACGAACACTCTCTCTCTCACACACACACACACAAAAAACAAACAAAAAATATTTTTGTTTTCCTATTTTGGCAACTTTGCCTTTCAGATGAATAGTCTAGAAAAAATCCAATGTTTACAGAAATCTTATAAACCATGTTTCTTTAATGCCATTCACTGTTGTGCCTTACAGCATTTACGGCACTTAGGATTATTCCAAGTGCCAGCCACACTGACAATCTCACAAAGAAGGGTTGTGCCACCCACGAGTAAAAGGAAGTGACATCGTTCCTTTGATTGTGTCAGCTTTCATTGTCAGCCTATCGGTGATCTGAGAGAGAAGAGGCTTCCATGGGCATCTCATTTGTCGGTGTACTGGGGTTCGTGTTTGCCACTGCATGCTGCTTCCTGGCTGAGCTTTACGGTCTCTATTGCCTCTCCATGGAAACCATCTTCTGCTGGAACACTTACTTGCTCGGTCATTGAGTCTGAAAGCAATAAGCAAAAAACACTGTGCTGCTTACTATGATATATCTGGGAGGATTAGAATCCACTTGTTAAACTCACTACTGTTGCATCAACGCTGAAAACACAAAACCTGTCATGCTATCATACGAAGTTAGCAAGCTGTGGCATATAAATGGAGTTGAACAAAGGAAGCAAAATTAAACAGATTAAAGGAAGCACATAAGAGTTTTTTTCAGACACATGAACATGGCATGAACACATATAGACAAGATCCTAAACTGTTCATGATCAGAAGTCAAATTTAGATGGCTGTAAGGTTTTGGTAGAAATAAAAATGTCAGCTTCCACCCCCAGGAATATGATTGAAATACAGTATATATTTCCAATAGTGCTGTCAAACGATTAAAATATTTAATCGCGATTAATCGCATTTATGTCATAGTTAACTCAAAATGAATCGCGATTAATCGCAATTTTTTTATCTATTCTAAATGTCCCTTCGTTTATGTATTTTTTACATCATTTTTTTCTTTTCTTTTAATGCCCTTATCAACATGGAAAAGTGGATTGGCTTGCTTTATGCAAATGTTTTATTTAATTAAAAACCAACATTGCCAAACAGGGCGGTAAAAAATTAAATTATAAAGTGCACATTTCAGGTAAACAAGGACTCAGCCTATAGTGCAGTTAAACCATGGCTTAATATTTTCTTTTTTCCAAGTTTGCTGGGAACATAGCAGTCAGGCCTCTTATTCAGAAACAATGAACTGTAACAGTTAGGTTACCAATAAAAGGTAAGCCTACTACTTCTTTGCTTTCAGCCAGCTGCCTGTTGACATTTTCAGACAACAGTGAAGCTCGCTTCTTTTGCACAACACTTTTAAAAGTAAACTTTCCATTCAGAAGCTTTTTATCATCCATTTCGCCGTATCGTGCTCACCATTCACTCAAACCGTAATGTTAGCCTACTACACAGTTTGCGGGGCCAAAAAGAATGTTAATCTAAAAAAAAGAGATAATAATCACGTTAATCTCGCGATAAAAAAATGGGTTTGCGTTAAAATGGGTTTGCGTTAACGCCGTTAATAACGCGTTAAACTGACAGCACTAATTTCCAACTGTATGTATATAATATGTAAATATGCTTTGAAAAGCCTCTATTATTTTCCTATTATGACCAATAGACAGGGTATAGTTGAGGGAGGGCAGTAAAGTTGATGGAAGCTAAGCCCAAGGCATAACTGTGGTTTAAACAAAAACAATCTGTCAGTGCACTTATCCATTGCTCTGCATGAAAGTATTTAATTAAGAGCTTAATTGCAAGTTGTATTACTGATGATGCCATGAAACACTGCAGACATGTTTCTCTGCACGGGTGGCGGGACCTTCTTACTGCTCCTGATTTGGGCTGCAGTGTGTGGGGTCTTTGGGAAGGTCAGTGTTCCCTCCTCTTGCCTGTCCTCTGGTTCCCAGCCTGGTCCTGTGGGAGAGGAGAGGAGGATCTATTTTTATAACAGTGTCTAAGTTATAGGGTCGAAGTTGAGGGAAACAGCATACACACAAACACCTTCAAGTGATGCTTCTGAAAGTTATTGCTATGGTTGATGTATGACGCCTTTTTCCAAAGCAACTTACAAAACATGTGAAATACTGTGAAATACTGCGCCCCTCACACACACACTCTTCTATGATGCACCCCTCACACACACACTCTTCTATGATGCGCCCCTCACACACACACACACTCTTCATGGGCAAATAAACACATTTCCTTGAATCTAGTGTTCAATGCAGATTCTTATGTCCAGACAGAGCAGTAGTGGTGTGGTAATTGGGAAGGTCAGGAGAATTCCTGGTGCCTGCTAACGTTTCTGGGTGATTACTGTTTGCTAACAATATTGGAATTTTATAAATCCATCCGGCCAGCCCGTTCCCCACATACAAACCCATTTAAGCATTCACAAACTGTTTGCAAGTCGCCAGCAAGTCTATATTTTCAGTAATTTACAGGGACTAAATGAGCGGCCCTTCCCCGAGTGGCACAGCCCTGGTGTGCCCTGAATTGCAATTGGTCAGTTAGTGACATAATTACAGCTATGATGAACTCCCGTGCAGGCTCCCAGATAGTGGTTACAGGTTGTCCTGCGAACAGGTATTTTTGCAGTTTTTTCACATTGAGTTAGAGGTGACTGACAGCAACAGCAGTAAAAGAGAGAGAAAGGTGATGCTGAGAAGGCAAGAATGAAAAAAAAAACACTTGAGGAGGATGCAGAGAAATGCTTGAAAATCTTCAGATTCTGAGCATGGAATAAAGACACTGCAGGTGGAATGCTAGGCGGGGGCGTTGTAGCTAGTTATGTGATACTAAATTTGGCTAGCCAAGCAACTCGTTTTTGTGCTGCTTATGCCTGTATATTACCTGGCTATTTCAGACCTGCATTCTGGGAACTCTCGGTGGGTAGTAGGTGACAACTAATTCCTTGAGGTAATTTGGAGCTAAGCCATTCAGGGGAGTATGTGCAGAGAGCAATGGTCCAAGCAAAGAGCCTTGAGGAACTCCATATCTTACACTGGTGTGATTGGATGGCTCATTGTGGACATGAACAAACTGAAGACGTGGGAAAGGTAAGACCTAAACCAGGATAGGGCACAGCCTTTGATACCAACATGATGTTCAAGTCTCTGTTACAAAATATGAAGATCTATAGTGTTGAAAGAAGCCCTAAGGTCTAGGAGAGCCAGTATTGAAATGCACCCAGGATCAGATGCAATCAGTAGGTCATTCAGAACTTTGACTGAGGCCGTTTCAGTGCAGTGATGAGCTCTAAAGTCAGATTAGAGGTCTTCTTGGATATTGCTTTTAAAGGAAGCTATTACAATTTTAATAGCTATGTTATTACTTTTTAAAATATTTTTGACTAGAAAGGGAGGTTGGATATAGGTCAATAGTTAGCCAGGTGATCAGGAAGGAAGGTTAGGTTTTTGGAGAGATGGTTTGCTGATTGATTTTTGAAAGATTGTGGAACGTATCCTGAAATTTGTGAATTGGTTATTACTTTAAGTAGTATCTAATTTAAAATGGACAGTGCATGTTTAATTTAATTTATTACGAGCAGGCTAGACTACTGTAACTCGCTTTTGTCTGGTCTACCAAAAAAAGCCATAAGTCAACTACAAACAATACAGAATGCAGCAGCGCGAGTCCTCACTAAAACAAGACGGAGAGCGCACATCACACCAGTATTAAAATCACTGCACTGGCTACCTGTTAGTTTAGAATAGATTTCAAGGTTCTCTTACTAGTCTTTAAATCACTCCATAGTCATGCACCTGAATATATGACATGCTCTCAAGGTACACACCCAGTATATCCCTGAGGTCCTCCAGCACTGAACTTCTAACAGTTCCAAAAGCCAGGACAACGAGACATGGGGAAGCAGCTTTTAGTTTCTATGCCCCCAGCCTTTGGAAACTCTGCAGAATACCTAAGAATGGCTGAAAACGGTTGAAACCTTTAAACATGCACTTTAAACATACTTCTTTGATCTCGCTTATTACTCACTGTAAAATGTATTTATTTAACATTTATGTAACATTTATTTATTTACTTATTTCTGTCTCTTTTCAAGTGTTTGTTGCTCAGTAGTCCTTTACGGTACCAGTGCGGTTAGTACGTTATTTCCTGTTTATTTATCTCTGGAAAATCTGTGTGTTTTTTTACAAGTGTTTGTAACCCCCCCCCCCCCCTGTCTTTCCTACTGTGAGGCGCATTGTGCTACCTCCTTGTATGAAATGTGCCGCACAAATAAAGTTTGATTTGATTTGATTTTGATTTAAGTAGTTTCGTAAGGATGGGGTTGATGATAAGCACGTTGATGATTTAGATGAGGAAATGAGGGAAGTGCTAGGAGTACACCAGGTTGTGGGAGTGTTACAGAGGTCATAGTGCATTCTGGAAAGGCTACAGGGTCATGGACTCTTATTGTTAAAATTGTTTTATTGAAAAAGGAAAAAAAGGAATTCCCCTATCGCTTGGGTTCTGTCTCCACACAGATGGGACCAGACGAGGGCTGACATGTCATTTGCAATGATTCAGAGTCTCATGACTCATCGGATGATTCACCCTCTAAGCTTCCTGAATAATTGCTTCTCGGTACTTGTTTACCATGCAGTTAATGCCTCTGAGGTCTAGGAGAAGTATGAAGGTCTAGCAAACCTTCAGAAGTGGCCACTGTCCAGAACAAAATCAGGAGGGTTAAAATGGAAAATCTGGCTCTGAAAGATGACCTTAAATGGACACTATGAGAGGGCAATATTGATGAATAAACCCTTACAATCTCATGTCAGGATTAGTGGGTATGACTTGTGTGACTGATTGATTGTCTGACTGATGGAGTCAATCTGAATGAGTGAGTGAATTGATTAAAAAATA
The DNA here is from genome assembly GCF_900700415.2 of Clupea harengus. Lineage (NCBI taxonomy): Eukaryota > Metazoa > Chordata > Actinopteri > Clupeiformes > Clupeidae > Clupea > Clupea harengus. The sequence continues at coordinate 10,724,991 of NC_045152.1, read as the reverse complement.
AATTAAACTATGTATTATTCAGTTTAATTAACTCATTAATTAATTGGGAATGATGACTAAGTAACCTCCGTAATTGGTGTCGACACTGGTGTTTTTGTGTGTGTGTGTGTGTGTGTGTGTGTGTGTGTGTGTGTCTATGTACTTACGTGTTTGTGTGTGTTCAACATTTAGTTAATTTTGTGTCTGTGTGTCAAACAGGTGTGGAAAAAATCGTGAGATCGTGGTCTGTGGTAAAAATCGTGAGAAAACACAATCCTGCAGTGTCTATCACATTCCTCCACACTCTCCCCCATAGCGTGTGAATTGACCGGTAGGCATGACTGAAAAAGAAAAAAACAGACACACCACTGTTGGCTGCCAAAGACATCAGCTATTAACTGCTTGATAGACAAGCTCAGTGGATTAGGCAAATTGGAAGTTACATTTTTCCACCTGCTGAGAAACACCTCGAGCGAAAGCAACCGCAGATAACAGTACCGTGTGCCAGGAACAGAGGAGGAGCCTGATTGTGGTCTTTCAAAGTAAACAGACTGGTTAGCTGGGGGCTTCATATCCCTGTGTCTACCTTAGAGCATGGGGCTTGATAATTGATTAGAATGAAACTTTATTTCAAGCTTTTTGTTGCAGTTATACCATTTTTAGGGAGTATCTGAAACTGAAGATCTCTAATCGTTAGTTTTCTAGATGTCTAAATATTCTGTTTTCCTCTTACAATTTGACATTCAAGTGAGGTGTGCCATACCTGTACCGATGTGTAATGGCGCACTGACTGTCAAAGTATACTGGCAGCGTCTGCGTGACTGAGTGTGTGTGTGAGAGTGTGTATGTGTGTATGTGTGTGTGTCGGTGTTTGCGTGTGACTGAGTGTGTGTTTGTGTGTGTGTGGGAGTGTGTGTGTGCGCATATGTGTATGTGTGTGTGTCTGTGTGACTGTGTGTGTGTGTGTGTGTGTGTGTGTGTTTGTGTGCGTGTGTGTGTGTGTGTGTGTGTGTGTGTGTGTGTGTGTGTGTGTGTGTGTGTGTGTGTGTGTGTGTGTGTGTGTGTGTGGGAGTGTGAAGGGTTTGGCAGGCATGTCCTGCTGCACTGACTCTCCCGGCATCCACCACCAGCAGATTACCTTCGTCCCCCTGCTGTCAGACGCACACTTCATCAGCTCATCAGTTACACACACACACACACACACACACACACACACACACACACACACACACACACACACACACAGACACACACACAAACAAGCACTCAAACGCACATGCAGAAAGACACGCACACACACACACACACACATATGCACACAAACACACCTGGGCACAAACAGAACAGAAGCACATACACACTGCATGTTCTAGTATTCAGGAGTTCGATACAAAAGCAGTTTTCTTCATTCTAGTTACTGCGTACAAATGTGGCATTTTACGTCCATTGCAATAACTCAGTTAGGCACATTATCTTGACATTTTTCAGGGATTATTTCTATTTCTACCTCTCCTTTCTAATTCTACTTCTCCTTTCTAATTCTACCTCTCCTTACTAATTTTACCTCTCCTCCTCTGCTTTCTCTTTGGCCTGCTCCCCAAGAAAACACTGTTAGCTCCTCAAACACAGTCTAGGAGATAAGTAGCTGAAAGTAGCTGGTCAGGAGCAGAAAAATAAATATAATCAATGAAAACACTGCAGAGGCACTGTAGTAATTATCATCAACCACTAATTGTCTTGCCTGCAGAGTGGCATATTTGGGTTTTTAGAGATGGAATCAGTGGCATCTCATCAAAAAAGGCTAATTGGCCTTTTAAGTGGTAAAGCCTAATTTAAAGTTATAGCAGCTTTGAAGGCATGTGTATGAAAATGAAAATCCATAAAGGGTATGAAAGTCCATAAAGGTATGCTTAATTGGCAGTTCTGCGGCAGGATAATACATTTCTAATTTGACATTGCTATATTTTGGTACTTGCATACTTATATTTGGAACTGGAGTTTGGAATGTTTTTTTCACTCTGTCCTTTGATTAAAAATGTAGATGAACTTATGTTTTGGTATAAAGATGTTCTAAACAACTCTCTGAATATAGAACTGGTTGTTTATTAATGTTCCCATTAATAAATGTCATGGCTTACTCATTTCCAAAAACACATGACATTCATCTGAAAACATATTCGCAAATATGTCACAATAGTGTTATTATAAATTCTTTTCATAATTTCCAAGGATATAGGTTCACAGAGATTGCAAAATATCATGGCATGACCCACTTGAGCATGCAAACGCGCAAGGGGTTCTTCATTTTTTCAATTGCCTCCCTGCTTTTGGAATACATGCCAGAACATCTAGTTTTCACAGAGAATCCTTTCATTCAGTTTACAAGCTGAAAATGGCTTGTTTCTTTTTATTTGGGAAGATAAGCCAATGATGTGATTACCACACACAGACCCATGGGGCTTTTCAAACCACTGTCATCTTCTAGGCAGAGGTGCCAAACCTGGTTCCCTATGAAAACCAAAGACAATTCATTGCTCTCCAAATAGGCCATGATGCCACTGGCATGGGAGTGGAACAAGCCAGTGGGGAATTTCCCCTGTATCTCACTGGCTCACACACACAAACACACACACACAGAGACACACACACACAGACACACACACGCACACACACACACACACACACACACGCATACACTCACACACACACACACACACACACACAAACACACACACACACACACACATACACACAAACACACATACACACACACTCAGTTATCTCTCTCTCTCTCTCTCTCTCTCTCTCTCTCACACACACACACACACACACACACACAAACACACACACACAGACACACACACACAAACACTCAGTTTCTCTCTCTCTTTTTCTCACACACAAACACATGCATGCAAACACACAAGGTCAGGGCCCGATCCATTTTATATTGCAATCCACCAATAGAGCAATCCACCAATAAAGATAAACAAGACCAAATATTTTCCTCTTGAATGTAAGCTGATGTACATGATGAGAGGAGAATGTGTGTTTGTGTGTGTGTTTATGTGAGGGTCTCAGCTTGTGTTTGGGACAGGGACAGAGTTTGCACAACATATGTATCAAATTCAAGAAAGAAGAGAACTGTCCTGATCATTGTGTGAACTTCAGTGCTGATGGATGTACGTGGATCTTGGTAATGGTGTTCAAAGTTTTGATAACACGTAGCATATGACAAACATTTGTATCAAACACATGAATGACAGGTCTCATAACACAGTTGCACAAATTCCATCTGCATCTCATGCACCTTGATTCTAATATCTGTGGTTAAACAGCTGTAAATATGAGCAAATATTCAATTCATATCTGACATTTATTCATGCGTTTATTTGAAAAGGGACAGTGTACATTGATAAACATTTCCCAGAAAAATGTAAATGCACCGGAATTAGCTAGGTTAGCTAGTTTTCATCTGTTGTCCCTTGGCAGGGCATGGATATAGTAGTATCACATTTGGATGTGATATTTTACTCCATGCACTTTTGTTCCTGTTCACACAGGTATGACATCAGATCTAGGCTCCTAAAGTAAAAAAAAATAAGTAAAATTGGTTTGCATTGACCTTGCAGTGTAAGCTGGAGAGATGGTATGGTGGAAAATGTTTAGCGTGGGAGATAGAAAAGACGGGTGTTCAGGGATGTCTTTTGTCTTTGATGCCTACACAAGCCCATTCTCCTGTACCCAAGCACAAAGGCAACAACACTGTCTCATTCTCTCCTCTTCTTATCTTCCCTGAGAACAGCAAGCGAGGTTACCAAAAAAAAACATTTCAATAGAAACCCTTTCACATCGCTCAAAGGCCCGCCACATCAGTAACACAATTAAAACGTCTCCAGGTCAACTGACTCAACTAAAAGACATTCAGATAAAGGCATTCTTTTGTGTGCAATTGCTGCAGGCTGGTCCACATGAGTTCGGTTATACAACAAGCGTTTAACTCTCCCCGAGGTGCTAAGTGAGAAGGTGAGTCATGAGTGAGCCTGAACTGGGAGCAAAAAAAAAAAAACGATGGCTGCCGACACCAGTGGGGACCCAGCAGCTCAGAGGATACAGCAGATTAGACATACATCTGCATGGGCAGTGGATTTTTCCGTTTTTGATTTACTGCTCAGTGCTGGTCTCTCTCTCTCAAACACACACACACACACACACACACACAAACACACACACACACACACACACACACACTCACACACACACACACACACTAGTGATTCTGGTTCTGCGCTGCGCTGGCTTTCATAGGGAGCAGATTTATAAGCTGTGACTCACTCACCTGGTAATTTGTCTGTGGCTGAGTTCTCCCCTGACCCACAGAAAACACTACAGGACAGATTAGTGGCTGAGCTGTGGAAAAAAAACATCAATCATAGTCATACGAGACAGCGGAAATATGCCTTTTAGCTCAAGTAGTAAGCTCTGCTTGTTTACAATGCGGTAATAATTCAATCAGGTGCATTAACGCAGTGATGCATGTGTGTTGTGTGATGGATTATAAGAGCCCACGCTGATTCTCTGTTGGAGTTTATCAATCAGGAAAAACAGAAAACATAGTTTGGTTTATTTATTTATGTAAAAAGCTTTTTGCACACACACACTCAGACACACACTCATATTCATACACACAATCAAACAAATGCCCACAATCACAGGTACACAGAGTACACAGGTACACAGTACACATCTCATCTATCTCTCTTTCTCACACACACACACACACACACACACACACACACACACACACACGCAGAGTGCATTGTTGTAAGCTGTCCCCTTGATCATGCCAGCGCAAATTCATTTCAGAGGAGCCACATAGACCAGGTTTGACCACTTGGGTTTACTGAAGACAGCCCTGTAACACAATGTCAAGAAACAAGACAGGTAGTGAAGCAAAGGATCTTGCACACACACACACACACACACACACACACACACACACACACACACACACACACACACACACACACACACACACACACACACACACACACACACACACACACACACACACACAGACACAGACACACACACAATATTTCAATCTCTCATCCTGCAATACATGGCAGGAGACCAGACAGGTAATCAAGTAAAAGACAAATGCCCACATACACCCCCCCCCCCCCATTTGGCTCTAATATTACGTGTAACATCATTATAAGTCACTTGTTGACTGCAGCATGCACACTAGCAGATGGTTATCTCATGGATGAGGGGGGCTAGGATTGATTATTATGGTAAGAAGTAATGGGGAAGGCTTTGGGAGAGACTCAGTAATGACAATTGTTAGAGATGTGTCTCTTTTTTATTCCTCCAGGGAGCTCAGGAGTTGATAATAAACCACCTTCTGATTGAGAATAAGTAAATGAACAAATCATCACTGATTCCGAGTACACGGTGCCTTCGTCAACATCCTGGGATGAAGCAGACAGTTCTGGCACAGATCTGGCTCTGACAGACAGTCACCAGATAGGTGATAAAACAAAGCAACCCTGCACGCACACGCGCACGCACACGCACACGCACCCGCACACGCACACACACGCACACACACACACACACATGCACCGAGACACAGACATGTGCATACAAGGGCTGGGTCTGCACCAGAGTGATTTAATATCTCAGACTGCACTGCTGTCACACACCCTGAGAATAGTTTAAATGTCTGACACCTCCACAGGAAACACCATCCAGCCATCTCACTCATCATCCCCCAGAGACCGCTCAGTGAAGCAGGCACCGCACCAGGCAACCTGGCATCCCTCCATATGGAAGGACTCACGTCAAGCAGAGACAGATAAGTCAATAGGTCATTCATTTATCAAAGTGTTTGTTGCTGTTGTTATAGGCTTCTTGTTTTACGATGGCATGTTTAAGACGAGAGAAAGCCTGCCCTTTCCTCTTCGAAGTTCCACCCCAGCCGTCTCTATGTACCGCTCCTTAAGAATCCCTAACGTTTCTGGACAGCACCTTTGGTTCAAAGTAATCACTCACTTCGGAGAACAAGCCAAAAAACCTTTAAGGTTCCTTTTTCCTTCCTTCAGGAGTGCATGAGTGCACTTGCCATTGGTGATGCTTACAATGACTGACGTGGAATGCTCAGGTATAGCTCAATGGAGGCTAAATGGTGACACAGCGGTAAAACAGCTAAGTCATCTCCTGAGGGCTGCCAGGCTGAGCAGAGCAAAAAGGACCGGGTGAGACAGGCACTCAGACATGCAGTCGTGTCTCAGCGTCCTGTGTGATTGGATATGGTCCTAAGGTGCGCCCCGTGAATTACAAACACACTCATTTATAAGTCTATTACCCCCTCGCTCACCTACCCCTCTCCATCTCAACGTCCCTCTCCTCCTCCTCCTCCTCCTCCTCCATCCTCCTCCTCCTCCTCCTTCTCCTCCCCTTCTGTAGAGCTTTAATTGTTTTCACAGCTCACCACCCTCAAAGTGACAGCTACAGTGAAAAATGGGGGCCCCAGTGTGCTCACTGCATCTCTCTCATGTATGCAAATGACAGCAACATGGCAGCAGTGTAATCTCAGAGTAAATCAATAGTGACCTCAACAACTGAAGACACAGCTACTGCTTTCTCCACGCGATGAATACATCAAGGCATTTTTGTGTTGAGATGATGAAGCTCTTGAGTGACAGACATTGATTTTTGTTATAATTATTATTTATATTCTTAATTATTACAGTGTATAACTTCACTGTATACATGATGTCATGACTAACATGACAGCGATGATTTAAGTTTCAGTTTCATTATTTAAACCTCTAACAACCAAGAAGAGTAAGTGAAATGCAGTTTGTTTTGTTTTGTTTGTTTATTTTTATTAAAATGTTTTGTGTGTGAATCCCAGGGCACAAACATGACAAATCAAGTGGTCACTCATAAAGTATTCCTAGAAAGTATTTGCTACATGACAAATCATTAATCCATGTTTTTTTTCCCGCTGGTGCTCTCTCACCTGTCCCTGTCCACTCAGACACTGCGTCTCCGGCGGAAGACTGATGGTTTGGTGCCAACACTCCCCCTCATCTCCCTCCCCTCCCTGCCTCTACCCATCTATGGAGACTTGGCAGGCAACGGCCGGGCACAGCAGCACCATCACCTCAGATCCGCTTTGGTGCCACCATGATGGAGTAGATCTGTCAGAGGAGCGTGGAGCCTGCCCAGCCACGCCAAGGATGTTTGCCCGGCAGCGCTGACAGAAGCAACAACAAACAAATATTCCAATACACATGAAGTCTCAGCCGCCACCTCTCTCAAGGAGACAAAAACAATGACGGATGTTTTGTTTTGTTTGTTATTTTTTCCCCTCTCTCTATCTGTTAGACCTCTCGCCCTCGGACGAGGTCGTAGGAGAGGCTGGAGGGCTGAAAACTAAACACCCTGTTTGGTTGCGTGTCGGTGAGCACCGGGGGAAACTGGTGACAAGAGGAAAAGGATGAGAGGAGGCCAGTCTCGATCAGAACAGGCAATTACCGAGGACAGCAATCAATCAGGCCTATACGTTCTGGAGTGCCAGAGTTTTGACAAGGCATTTTCTGTCTGTCAGGGACTGAAATAAGGAAACAGGGACAGGGCTGCACAAGTGTATGTGTGTGGGGTAAAACACCACAGTGACCGATGGATTTTGATCAAGCCAAATATAACTGGATCTCGTTTGAGCATATAAATCTAGTAGATTTATTTCCAGAGACATAGCTCAACTTCCATAACCTCCTGACAACAGTTAACATACCGGAGCTCTCACAATCACATATGTGTATCTATCGTCACCGACATATACGAAGGCCTCTCCTACATCTCCTACATCTTTTACATTGTAATTGTATCAACAAATTACATTATGGTGGATCTGTGAGCTATATAGTTTATGTTTAAATGTTGTTAAGGCTGAGAGGCATTTTGTCTTCATCTGTATATAACTGTCTCGCATCGCATACATTATAAATGACATTACTTAGTCAATGGCTCTTGTTCACTTCTACTGAGTATTTTTTGTCAGTAATTTAATCATTAGAAACCTGCTGTGTAGGTGCAGGGAGAGGAGGGGGCTGGAGAGGAGATGAGAGGAAGGGAGAGAGAGAGAGAGAGAGAGAGAGAGAGAGAGAGCAAAAATTCATTGCATATTGTCTCTCAGTACACTGTGAGTCACAGAGAAGAACCAGACTATGTGGTGTGAAGTATGAAACAGTTATTCATTGTTTTTCATTACAGTGAGATTTCGAGACAGAAGAAGGCGAGAGAGAGAGAGAGAGAGAGAGGAAGAGAGAGATTCTCATTAAGAAGTGTCTTAAAAGAAATAGATGATTATTTGGTTTGAACACTGATCCTCCTCCCCTACAAAATCCCACCTTCTCCCCCCACACACTCAGGTTGATGAGTTTGTGGTAAAACCACAGCTTCCCTCTGGGAGACCCAATCAGAGAACAAACCCACCCACACGCTCCAATAAGGGTGTCGCTTCATTCTCTCTCTGAATCAGTGAATCCCAGGCCGCAGTGACAGAATAACTGACATGAATGAAGCCTTGATTACTAACAAGAAACTGTTTTTAAAGGTAGTGACAATGCCTTGTAGTACTACTTTTGGTGAAAGTGCTCATAATTACACCCCCCAACATGCATTCAAATTTAGATCCTGTTTTTGCACCATTATTAACACACAAGAGATGATAGCAATGACATGTTTTGAACATTAAACATGTATACAAAGAGTTATATAAACTATATTGTATTTCATGTATTGAATTTGTTGATTATATAGGGCTTTTGATGTTGATGAACAGTTTTTCTTCAGAGGATCAAGTGAGTGTTATTCCATTGTTTTCTTCTAGAGTACAAGTGACTCAAAACTATTTATTTCCCTGGACAGCTTGTATGAATCTTTCAGGATTTCAGGTGCATCCCGGTGCATCGATGTAGGTAGTGGGCCGAAGCCCCGTATCTGTTCAACTTTGTAATTTAAATTGGGTCAACGTGGATTTCTAAAGTTGGGATGATTATGTTATTTCTAACGATAAACCAGTTGTTGCCAGGAAAATTATCGTCACAATTTGTCAAAACCATAGTGTAAAAGTTTGTTAAACTCGCCGGCAAACACAGTTGCATACTAAATCAGTCCAACCAATAACACGATTTAATACTGGCGTAAGAACATTATTAACCAATCAGATGCAGCCATATTGACACCCGTTTCACCGATGCCTCAGCTGCTCACAAAAAAAGATTAATGAGAAATTAACAAATAGCATAGCTAACAGTAGCCTAGCCTATATAGTACAAACTACGGCTTGTTAGCGAACTAAAACTATTTACACCATCACTCACATATGAAAAAGACGGTTTAGAAAACAAACATGTTTTAAAACGGCCTTATACTGATCAAATTATTAATTGTCTCCGTTTCAATGGGTTGGAGCTGTTGCGGCTGCAGTGAAATATGTCAATATTACCAACAGCTGAGGCATCGGTGAAACGGGTGTCAATATGGCTGCATCTGATTCGTTAATAATGTTCTTACGCCAGTATTAAATCGTGTTATTGGTTGGACTGATTTAGTAGGCAACTGTGTTTGCCGGCGAGTTTAACAAACTTTTACACTATGGTTTTGACTAATTGTGCCGGTAATTGTCCTGGCAACAACTGGTTTATCGTTAAAAATAACATAATCATTCCAACTTTAGAAATCCACGTCGACCCAATTTAAATTACAAAGTTGAACAGATACAGGGCTTCGGCCCACCACCTACTGGGCTCAAATGGAAAAACGTTGTCACAAAACATGGTTGCCGGCAGAATCTGCACACCTATTTTTTCCTCACGTCTCACTCAAGACTGTCAGTAGTTTATTAGCAACTACTCAGCTATCTGGGAATTATCTCCCTGGCACTGCCACCTGGGAGTAAAGAAAGTATACTGTATATAGGCTATATACTGGCTCTATGCTTTATGAAATATGTCTTGAATGCATGCTTAAGTTACCGCGTGCGTTTGGACTAATGAACGACTGCCTTGTGTGGCAGGGATGCTGCTCTCGACACAGCAGACACTTTTTTCGTGTTCATGTTGTCTCCATCACTCGCATGAAAATAACCATGGTCATTTAAAGACCTCCGTCCATAGCCGGTTTGTCAGCTGATCTGATCTTGTTTTGACAGACACTTCATGGGTCAGTAACAGTGACTGGTGACTCAGCTGCAGCGACAGAGACGGGGACAGCGCGGAGCGGAGCGTGTGACTCAACCGGGGGTTACGGGGAGCTCGCTCATTACCCGATGGAGAAATCCGCTGATTTTCTTGTGTTTATCATTCTGCACTTTTTTCCTGACGAGTGTCTTCAGAATTTTAAATGAGAATTTGCCTAATGAGTCTATTGATCATATCATTAGTGAGTTTCATACAGACATTGTGCATAAGGAGTTTGTGTGTGCCCCCCCCCCCCCCCCCCCCCCACACACACACACACAACCCCCTCACCACCTCCATGTAGCTGCAAAACTAAGCCAATTACTAGACAGAGTGCACCATGGGAGGACAGGCTGAATCTTTGCAAATGAGCTTTAGCTGACAGGAAATATGTGTGTGGGTGGCTAGCCGACCCCCGATACCTACACTGGAGTGGCACAAAGATATTACACTTCCTCAAAGCACATAAACAAATCCCTCTCTCTCTCGCTCTCTCTTACTCTGACTTTCTCTCTCTCTCCTTCTCTTACTCTCTCTCTCTTTTTCACTAAATTTCTCTTCTTCAATCTCTTTCTCTTGCTCTCTCACTCAATTTTCCTCTCTCTCTTTCTCTCCATTTCTCTCTCTCTTGCTCTCACTCAATTTATATCTTTCTCATCATCTTTCTCCGTCTTTCTTCTCATTCTTTCTCTCTCTTCAACTCAAGTTTCTCTCTCTCCCATCATCTCTTTCTTTCTCTCTCTTTCATCATCATCATCTTTCTCTTTCTCTCTACCCATCTTACTGTCTCTCTCACTCTCTTGTTATCTATCTCATTCTCCATTTCTCTCCCTCTCTCTATGCGTCTCAGGGTAGATTCTCTCTTTCTTTCTCTTCATCTCTCCTGCTCTTTCCCTCTTTATTTTTTGTGCTTCTGCTCATACTATTAAATACATCTGAAATTTAGACAGAATTCCTGGAACAGGGAACTACTCATAATTAACCTCACACAGACGTAACAACCAGTGAGTGCAGTGTATCATTTCTGTCATTCTCACAGCTAATAAATAGCGGTTCTTCATTCCAAATGATTGTGGTGTCTTTGTGTTTGGCATTGTGTATGAATGTGTGTGTGTGTGTGTGTGTGTGTGTGTGTGTGTGTGTGTGTGTGTGTGTGTGTTTCTGTCTATGTGTGTGTGTGTGTGTGTGTGTGTGTGTGTGTGTGTGTGTGTGTGTGTTTCTGTCTATGTGTGTGTGTGCATATCTGCTCGTTATATACATATTTGTCATCCTCCATTCCTCATCATAAATCATGAATAACACTTAAGACCACTATTCCATCACTTTCATGGGTGATGCTACCACTACCATCCCTTTCACTTGAGTTAAATCACACATAAATGAGTAAGTGTTTGATCCCATAGTCTGTGCCTAGTATGTGGGTTTCTACGTCTAGTAATTAAATTACCGCCTTCATACTTCATCAAACCTCTGAACACCTAATCCCACCTCAGTCCCTGGAGATTAATTGTCAGAGGCGAACCATGTATCAAGCGAGCTTCAGTTTCCCCCCAACACAGAAAAACACCACCAGCCAGAAAAAAAAAAGAAAAAAGAAAAACACATTGCGATCTTTTAAAATTTTAAATAAGAAAACAAGTTAATGTTTTACGTAAGAACAATTTACTTGTATTTGCTTTCATGGAGCTTGTGGTATTATGTGTATAGGTTGTTTGTTGAACATATTCATGACCTCACATAGTTATGGGCAGAATATTTCTTAACAGAAGTCATAAACTGCCAATAGTTGAAGTGTAAGTTGCGCAAGCAATTCTCTTTTTTAAAGTTTTAAATACAGAGCTGGTCTGTATGCAAAGTCACAGATGGGGGAAAGAAAGACAGAGAGACAGAGAGAGAGAGAATGAAATAAGGGAGGGAGTGGGGAAAGACACGAGGAACAGAGAGAGAGATTGAATGATATAAAGGAATAGGAAGAAGAAATAGAAGCGAGAGAAACAGAGGTATGGTAGTCGGTACAAGTGCTCACAGTCTGCAGTTTGCTCATTTAAGTGATTCCAAACGAGTCTCTCAGGATAATGGATGTGACTGTTTTACTCTCTCTGGACTACTCTGGTCTTCTAAATGGACTCTGATAGAACATTAGGATGACTTTACCACTCCTTAGAGAGAGAGAGAGAGAGAGAGGGCTGAGGAGGGGGAGAGAGAGAAAGAGTGGCGGAGGTGTTATTGTTCTGCTTTTCCCGAAGGTATGTCCAAATTAATGTCTGAGATGGCACAGACTTTTAAGCTATAGTCAAGTCTTTTTTCTTCCTTCGCACACACACAGACACACACACACACACACACAGACACACACACACACACACACACACACACACACACACACGCATGCAAAAACATGCACATACACACACCACACCTTCATACCAACCTGTCTTTTTTTATACACATCAAAATGCATTGATTGTATAGACACAAACACTGTCAACACCAACTGAGACCGGTATCACCAACTGAGACTCACATTCAGCCAATGCTACTCAACAAAACAAAATACATGCTCTCACACATGCACAGAAACAAAAACACATGGTTGTTGCCAACACCGCCCTCATGCACACACATTGTGTGTGTGTGTGTGTGTGTGTGAGAGTCTGTCAAATAAATGATGTGAGATGCAAGGATTTCTGCCGCACACAGACATTGATTCCTATGCCTCTTCCGTTCTGGACTTCATCAACACCAACATCAACAGTGTCACCACACTTAAACGAATCACCACCTTCCCCAACCAGAAGCCATGGATGAACAAAGAGGTCCGCCTACTGCTGAAGGCACGAGACACCGCTTTCAGATCAGGTGATGCTCAAGCCTACAGTTCATCCAGGGCTGACCTGAAGAGGGGCATCAAGCAGGCCAAGCACTGCCACAAGCTAAGGATTGAGGAGCACTTCAAGAACAACTCCGACCCCCGACGCATGTGGCAAGGCATCCAGGCCATAACAGACTACAAACCCACCAACACCACCCCCCAAAACAATGATGCCTCCTTCCCTGACGAGCTTAACAGCTTTTATGCACGCTTCGACAGGGACAACCAGGAGGCTGCCATCAAGGCTGTGCTCACTTCAGACCACCAGCCTCTCACACTCTCCTCCACCGACGTGTGTGCTGCACTGAGCAGGATTAATGCACGTAAGGCTGCTGGCCCTGATGGCGTCCCCGGACACGTGCTCAGGGCCTGTGCTGGGCAGCTAGCTGAGGTCTTGACTGACATATTCAACCTGTCACTAGCCCAAGCTACTGTCCCCACGTACTTTAAAACCACCTCTATCGTGCCAGTGCCAAAACACTCCTCCGCAGTGAGCCTAAATGACTTCCGCCCAGTTGCACTCACTCCAACCATCATGAAGTGCTTCGAGAGGCTGGTCCTGGCTCACCTCAAAACCTGCTTACCACCCACAATTCGCCTACCGCAAGAACAGGAGTACGGAGGATGCCATCTCCACGGCATTACACTCCGCCCTTTCTCACCTGGACAATAACAACAGCTATGTGAGGATGCTGTTCATAGACTTCAGTTCAGCTTTCAACACTGTCATCCCCTCCAAACTAATCACGAAACTCAGTCACCTGGGTATCAACACTTCCCTCTGTAACTGGATACTGGACTTCCTATCCAACAGACCCCAGTCTGTTAGGGTAGAGAACCACACCTCCTCAACCCTCATCCTGAACACCGGCGTGCCACAGGGCTGTGTGCTAAGTCCTCTCCTCTACTCCCTCTTCACCTACGACTGCACACCTGTACATGGTTCTAATACCATTGTCAAGTTTGCAGACGACACAACGGTGATTGGCCTCATCAGTGACAACGATGAGTCGGCCTACAGAGAAGAGGTCCAGCACCTGGCGGTGTGGTGCGCCGACAACAACCTGGCTCTCAACACCAAGAAGACCAAAGAGCTAATTGTGGACTTCAGGAAGAAAGCTGGCACACACATCCCCATCCATATCAACGGGATGGAGGTTGAGCGTGTCGCCAGCTTCAAGTTCCTGGGTGTCCACATCTCTGAGGACCTCTCTTGGACCTTCAACACCTCATCCCTGGTAAAGAAAGCACACCAGCGTCTCTTCTTCCTGAGGAGACTGAAAAAGGCCCATCTGTCTCCTCAGATTCTAGAGAATTTCTACCGCTGTACCATAGAGAGCATCCTCACAAACTGCATCTCAGTATGGTATGGCAGCTGCTCTGCCGCGGACCGTAAATCACTGCAGAGGGTGGTGAAAACTGCCCAACGCATCACCGGTTCCTCACTCCCCACCATTGAGGCTGTCCAGAGCAAGAGATGTCTGCGGAGGGCACGCAGCATCGAAAAGGACAGCTCTCACCCCAGCCACAGACTGTTTGCCCTCCTCCCCTCTGGGAGGCGCTACAGGGTGCTCCGTTCCCGGACCAGCAGGTTCAGGAACAGCTTCATCCCTGCGGCTGTCACTCTACTGAACTCTGCCCCCCACCCCCACACACATCTCCCTCAGTGACTGTACTTCCCCCCTCCACCCTGGCCTGACTGCCACACCCTCCTCCAGCCACTGAACATTTGCACTGCACTTCCCTCCTCCAACCTGGCTTGACTGCCACACCCTCCTCCAGCCACTGAACATTTGCACCAGAATGTTTTTTTTTCTACCACTTATTACTGTCTTAATCGTACTTATAACATACAATACCTCTTAAATATAATATTACTAATACCTCTTTCACTTCATCTCACTTACTACCACCACTAATACTTACACCTGCACTTTACATATACTTATCATACCTACACTTCTTACCTCAATTGCTGCTATTCTTGTCCCAATTACTGTTCATATTGCATATCCATTTCTTACTGTTCATATTGCATATCTATTTCTTACTGTACATATCTATTTATTCACTTATTACACTTTACATATGCACATACTCTGCACGTTTTGCTATTTTGCACTTCTGGTTGGATGCTAAACTGCATTTCGTTGCCTCAGTACTTGTACTCTGTGCAATGACAATAAAGTTGAATCTAATCTAATCTAATCTAGTTGCCCTGAGCAGCCCTCTCCGTAGAGGTCATGCAATATTCAGCACAAACGGCCTCTGTTTTTAAAAGTGTTACTGTCAGGAGCACTGAAATCCCTGGACAGAGCAGTGAGAAAGGGACAGTGTGAGGGAGGAAAGGGTGAAAAGGGGGACAGACAGAATGTGATGGAGACATGAATACCACAGAGACAGAGAGAAGAGACAGGCAGATGTTGAGAAAAAAGAGAGCAACAGAAAGTATAGATGAATGATTGCAATTGACAGAATCTGAGAGGGATAGTTAGATGCATAAAGAAAGAAAAACAATGAAGAACTTCTCTTCTTCACATCAAACTCCATATGGCAGCAAGAGTGGAGTTATAACTGCATCAGTGAAATGACAGTGGAGCGTTTAAAAAGACCTAACCACTGAGTCACTGCTCAGAGGCACCTCAGAGCACAGGCGTGGACAGCAGCCATTCGCCTCCAGAGAGCCAAAAAGGAACAGCAGGCCTTTCAGAGCTGAAGGTTTTACAGCCTAGCAAGAGCCCAAAAAGCGTACCCATCTGCAGGGTAAACTCCACATACAATATACAATATACTCTGTGGTTAGGTAAACCTTTGACATCGTCAGAGCTGGATGACATTGAGTAGGGAAGTAAGCCTTTGGTCACTAGCTATGATATACATTAGCATTACACTTTCACAACAGCAGATTGCTTTGATGGCATTTATTTTGTGGCTGTTGCTTGTTGTTGTGCTCATGAGCTTGTTGTTGGTCGTGAATGGATGCATGGTAAAGCACAGACAGACTTTAACTCTCCATGGCAACGTGCCATCAGAGTGGCTCTGGAATGCCAGAGATTTTCCAACCTTAAGCAATTACCAGGAAAACCAATTTGTCTCAGCACTCAACAGGGGATATTTTGTGTGTTTATGAGAAGGGTTATTTTTTATGGCAAACAATTGAAAAATCATTACAACCCCTGACGTTTTCCAGCACGAAATTTAATAAGACAAGACCATGATTATTTCAGGCAAGCTCACGCCCTGCCCAGAAAATAAGGATCTCTGTCGGAGGGGGGACAGATGTTTGTCATGCCAGAGTAGCTTTAACAGCCCCGGCTGGCGCATAGGGGCTGATCCGTGGAGGAGAAATACAATCAAAGCACAGTCATTGTGCCCAGGAATAGATCAAGTGTGACTAGCATACTGGTTTGATTTACTTAGCCAGTCTTCATGACGGTGCTATATTAAGCTAATTTTAAAATATATTTTATATATTGTTTTTCCTATGTTTGAAAAACAACTTAATATATGTATTGTTTATTGTGTATGTTTATTGTTTGCACCAATGTACCACAGAAAATTCCTGGTAGGTGTAAACCTACTTGGCAGTAAAAACCTTTCTGATTCTGATATTTAGCTAAAAAAGGGATCTATTTGAGTCTTTTGAGTCAAAAGTTATCTCTCACCAAGTAACATGGACATTCTCTCTATGCACTATAGAAGGAGGACTCGGTTTTTGCTTTGTTTTCAGATGGAATACATGACACGCACATTCAGATGAAAAACCTTGGCAAACATTTTTGAGTATTTGAGTTTGCAGAGAGACACAGGAATTATGTACTACTTCCTTTTGCCAAACACCACCTGGTCTGATAAATATGAGTTATGGGCCCCATAAAATGTGACAAACCTGAAGGACCTGAAATAAAACCCCTGTTAGGCCAGACACATGCCTGCAGAAAATAATGAAGAAAAATGAAAGGAGGGATAGGGGTGGTGTTGGATTTGTCTTCAAGGTATCAAAATACTTTGTCATGCTAATAAGCCTTATTTAAAGGAGCAGGTGAAAGGAAGGCAGGCCTGAAACGGCTGGAGCTAAAGGGAGAGTAGAAAGAAGAGAGGAACCATGGAAAGAGGGACATTTCTATGATTGAAATGCTCCTCCTGTTCTCCTCTAGAGTGATAAATAGCTGGAATCTGGAGTGCTGTCGGCCAAAGACGCGGTTGATTATGGCGGCGGCGAGGGGGGGGGGGGGGGGCTGCAGTCTTGGCAAACACATTAGCTGCCCGGGTCCCATCAGACGGCGCTCACTGAGCTCAAAGCTGCCAAAACCAGTGCAGACAGGTACCCATTGATTGATTATGGAGCTCAGGAGTCTGAAAGAGACAGAGCCGGATCTTTCCTTTCAGACGGTCGGAGAAAAAAAAACATAATTTCACAGGTGAGATTGCGGCATCCGGTTTGAACTGGAGAAAATTTGAATTTTCTTCTAAATGAGCTCACTGCAGCTGTCATACGGGTAGGGGGACAGGGGCCACTGCTAGGCCACTTTCTCTCTTGTTGTTTCCCCCTCCTCTCGTAGATTACCTGCTGTGGTCGCCTCGCAGGACTGATCAAGGCTGCAGGATCATTCATGTTGACACCCCTGGCAGGAAGCACACTAAATCTGTCACACGCGGCTCGCCTTGGCTCTCTCTCCACGTCCCCAGCTCCCAGCTTCCCCACCTCACCTGTCGGCTGCTCCTCTCCGCCCTGCTGCACTCTCAGGCCTCTGCAGTGGGGAGCAAGGAGGAGGAGGTGTAGGATGAGGGAGGAGGAAAAGGAGGAGGCCTACACTCACCTGAGTGTGCGAGTGAGTGAACGAAGACCCATACAGTCTTTGACAGAAACCCAGGGTGTATAGAAACACACGAAAGGTATGCAGGAAAACCACAACCTTTATACTTGCATTTTGTAGCTGTTTAGGGTAAGTAAATGAAGAAATGAATAGGTGTGTGGGTGAATGAATGAATGAATGAATGAATGAATCAATAGATAAAGGATGGATTGATTAATGAAGGAATTTACTATAAGAATAGCTCTCTTACCTTCCTTGCCTACCATTAATGAACAACCTTACATGAATGGCTATCAATATCTTTTTTTCTTCCCCAGGTGTTCTTGTGGAAACTGCAAATATAACCTAGCCTGGATACCAGACCAAACTTAGCCCCGCCCACAATTTTTTTGGTTGGGAAGTTCGGTCTGGCATTACTCCATTGAGGAGAAATTATCTGCGGACAGACATTGCCGTACCAATCAAATTGTCAAGGCGGGCTTTATACGATGATGGACAGATGATCAACCGTAACGTAATCAACCACGTCACCAAAGAGCTTTTGGGGTGAATTCGTTTTCAACAAACATGGCTGCCGTTGGAGAGCTGAAATGTGGTGATTCGAGTCTGTTTTAGAAGACATTGACAGCACATTCATTTTGAAAGAGGAACAGAGAAACGCAATCAAGGCATTTGTCGTTCGAAAATATGTTTTTGCCGTCCTTCCTACGGGATCCGGTAAAAGTTTAATGTATCAGCTGGCCCCATGGTCTACGTTATGGTCATACTACGTTGCTCTGATTGGTTCTAGATATATCCAATTGAGCGAAGAGGCATTTTTTTTCCTGGTTCGGTTGAAACACGCCCCATAATCACAGCCCATTGGAGCGGTATCAGACTCATATTCTGACTAGAATTATGAGTATGACATCGTCAGGCTACATATAACCTTGAGAGAGACAAAATAGCCTATGTTGCAGGGAAATACCACAGGTAACTAAACTGGATACAAAGAGACAGGCACGCAGACACTGTCTGATCTAGGTTAGAAGTTAACTCGTACTAATGACGAACATAGTGATTGATGTGACACCTTTATTTTTCTTCAGCATCATACAAATATGACCCAATAATTACCTCTGAACCAAGTAATACTAAAAACAAACAATATTTGATTTCCTCCTCTCCCTCCCCCTCTCCCTGCAGATGATGCAGCCTGTGCTGGGGTTTCCTTGGATAAAGTGTTTGTGTTGTCATCCCTTCATGTGTGGGAGTTTCCTGATGCTGCAGGGCAGTACGTCAGGCTCAGACATATCCTGTGAAGTGAGAAAATGTGTTTTTATTTATTTGCACCTTTGATTTTTTTTCTTAGCACAGTTTAAGTTTCACAAAATATATATTTTTGTGAAACTTACAAAATGTTGGCTCTGCATTTACTGGTTTAATGGTGTGTCCTTTTTCGGCTTTTGGAAAGAGAAGCTTGTACACAAGTTTCCCTTTTTAATGCTGTCGTTTGTGGATCGTCAGATGTGGTTGTTAGCTAGCTCACTATTGAACTTTCAAGTTAAGATTAATTTGTCAAAAGCGGTTGCAGTTTGGGTTGTGATCCCAATAAGGTTGGAACTTGTTTGCAAGATTTTCAGTTTCCCTGCTTCCCTCACAGACTTTCTGCCACGCCCCTTTCCCAGCCTGTTCATTTCCCCATTCTGTTTCACTCAGCTCCAATTAGCCCTGATCACTTGCCTATTAGGCCACACCCTGCCACCAACCTTATTAGCCACACCTGTGCCCACAGCCCCACCCTTTCACTCAGACACTGAGAACCTGAATGCTGCTGCATGTGTCAGCCGTATGGCCGCCTCTTTAGATTTTTTCGGAATGCCCAGGACACAGAAGTACCACAAGGGAGCCGTATATAAATATCTTTATTTGGAATTAAAACATTGACTATAATTTAAGTGTTAAAAGCATCTTAAAATCCAAGCAATCTCCACAAGATAGTCCAGTTGCGAGCTGTCGTAAACAGTGAACCCTTCGCAGAAAACCGGGCCGTGATCTGTTCAATGTGTATAGCTTGGTGTAACGTCGTGGGGCAACGCCCCCCTCAAGCCGACGGGATTCCCTGGACTCCCCCAGTGAAGTCAGTCGCGGCCTCCACATGCAACACAGTACAACAAGTAATCAGAACTCTATTATTACAATATCCAACGTAATAGAATCAGGATGGAAAGTTTTACTTTCCTTTGCGCCGGATATCGTGAACGTTGAGTTGTCTACAACGTTGGCTTCTCGTGGTTCCAATTGTTCAGCAGTGTAGTTTTCGTCGGTTCCGGAAACGGCAAACGGCAGACCTCGGATAACCAGGGCAAGGGATTAGCACTCCGCAGGCCACGTACACAGTAACCATGGAATATGTATAAAGATAAAAGAAAAGCTTACGTCCCTTCGCTCAGGGATTTATGAGCGTGGATCACCCAACAACCGGAGTTCTCCGGTATGATGGCGTGCTCTCGTCTGCTTCTACGTTGCAGTTCGTTCGTTGGTTCGTTGGTTCGTTCGTTCGTTGACTCGTGGTCCCCGCCGGGCACCCAGTGTGGTTGCAGCTCCCTCCTTTTATAGTCGTCCTCTTGCCCCTCGATCCCGTTCATTGGTAGTTCATCATTAGTCCAGGTAATTAGTCCAGGTGGAAGTGATAAGGTGATTTGCCAGCTCATGTGAAGTCTATGTGGGAAACGGTAGTCCATGCCACTCACAAGGTGCACAAAAGATCACGCAATATGTAGTGAACATGCAAGATCACAGCAAACACATAAATGCCACCACAATCAATAAATGTCACCGCACGCTAATCACCGCAACCCAGAAACACACCCTTACATTCACCCATACATTCCCAGTAGGCTGACACATGTGCTCCTCCTGTGTGCATTATTTGAGCAGTGTAAGTGAATTGAATTGTCCCAGATTTGTCCGGAGTGAAATGTGCAGAGCACACTAACTTTGAATGGATGTTGTTCAAGCTCCTGTTAAAGATAAACATGCCCGCTGATAGTTCAGTCCTTTGGAAAGGGTATAATAAGTGGTGACAACTCATTCGCAGCCTGGAACTGTATATTTCTGAACATGGTTTGCCATTTTCGTTGTTGTCGCTCAGTTGTCTTGTTCACAATACCTGTAGAACTGCTGAAGCTGTGCAGATCCATATTGCCTGGGCAAGAAAGTGGGCAGGAGTATGTTCAGATTGGGGGCATAAATATTAATGAGAACCCACAGTTACGACACAGTGGGGGATTGTTGGAATTGGCTCGTTTTACCACCCTCTTTAGCATATAAGGGGTTTACATGTGAAGGACGGCACAACAGTGTTTAAGATTCGCAGTATGTCAGTTCCAAAATCTACATATTGAACTATGCAAAGGTAAATTCAGTTTTCCATTCCATGGTACCTGTAAGTAGTACGGTTCTAAAGCACAGCTAAGCTAGCCAAATGCTAACTGGGGGCAATTAACCCAAAGGGATTCACTCACACACACACGCGCACACACACACATATGCCTAAATACAAACCCACATATACCCCCTGCTAAGGTAGCTGAGAGGGGTAGGAGAAATCAGGTTATGGCAACAGCTAAGAGGGTCGAAAATGTGCATGTTAATTTAAAATGCAAAGAAAAACTAAATAACCAAACAAATATAACAAACAAATGTATGGAGATAAAGCAGTGTAATTGGCACCACGCAAACGTACAATAATACTAGTAGACCAGGCAGCAAGGCTCACAGCAGCCTCCATACTGTAATAACCACACTCATAAAAACAAATCAAACAAGCTCCTGACTTCAGAAATGCTGAAGTTTAAATGGCCATGGCACTAATCACTTCACTTAGAACATTTACAGAAAATCGGAACATCACCCCTATTGGCAAAATGAAACCAAACATTAAGTTAAATAACAAAAAGTTCATGATCATCGTGCCGTCATTAGAGTCCTTGTGTGCTAAAGGAACACGCCATACACAGTGAACATGAACCTAATACTCGTAATAAATGAAATGTAATAAAAATAATAAATGTTATAGTGTATTGTACCATATAGACGGGCACATCAACACACCCTCCCCACACATATTCCAAGACAACAGCAGAGGTTGTCCAGAGCGACAGCAACCCTGAGAGACAGAACATGCCTCACTTCACTGGCAGCGGCAGACTGTAAAATCAATGCTGTCAGGCTGCTGCTTCCACATGTCAGTCATAGCATGACAAGATGAATTCACCTGCTCTCTCCTAATTTCCCACTGGCAGCTAAGTAGCAATGAAGAGTGTGTGTGTGTATGTGTGTTTGTATGTGTGTGTGTGTTTGCGTGATGAGGAGATAGGGGGATGACTGGTCGGAGAAGGGATTTGTGGCCTCCAATGTTTGTAATGAAATAGTATGGCTAAATTTGCCAGTTGTGGGGATGTCTGACAATGCTACATGTCAATACATTTGCGTCTCAAATCTGACACGTTTGCAGTTATACAATACTCACCACTACGCACTTCTTAATCATACAGCTGTTGATGAAGGATGCATTTTATTTAATTTATAATCATGATCATGAGTCAGTATTAATTAGTCCCAAGACAAACTCATGTTTGGTTAATGATTTTCTGCTGGTTGGAAGCACTGGGAGAAGGGGAGCGCTTGGCACGGTCTGTCCTGCAGGGCTTTGACTACATTTTCCCCAAACATGAATCATTCATAGATTCCTTCCCGAAGCAAGAAATGTTTTTGTCTGATCGTTTGCTTTGGTCTGAAAGAGCAAAGGGGTTCTGCCTAATGTGAACCACATTGAATCATCAGTCTGACACAATTATAAGACACATGTAGCACAGTATTGATGCCTAAACACATAAATAAGATTGTCTTTAATTTCACCCTCACAAAAATATACATCATTTTGTAAAACCAACTTTGATGACTAACTGATTTTAGTAATTCCACTGACATGATTATGTCTAGTTGCCATACAGAAGCTGGTAAATATGATCAGTGAAAACCGTGTGATTTATTTCTGTTGCACCAGCACCTGGGTTATATACATCAATACAGATGCTTAAGATCCCAACCTGAACTGCTCTCTCGCTCGGTTTCTTTTTGCTCTGGCTCCAGTCTATAATCATCTCCTCACCTTGAGACGGAACACACGAGGAGCCCAAGAGTGAAAACATGAATACATGGCAAAGACGATCGCTCCTCAAAACTTTAGCTCCTCTAACAACCCCCACACCCACCCTACCTCTCTCATTTCCCTGTCAGGGCTAATTACCTGCAGCCATGCTCCACAAACTCCACAACACACACAGATAAGGCTTCTGTCTGTGCATGGGGGGATTGTCACATGTCTCAATCTTTCTTTTCCCCAAGATTAAGTTAAATGCCACCTCAGTCAGGAATCAGGGCCCCTTATTACTGACATAAGGATATAATTACACCGGAACATGAAGAAGCCATGCAACAGAGACATGTGTGCAGTCATGCTAGACTTTGCTCCCGCCACATGCACACACACACACACACACACACACACACACACACACACACACACACACACACACACACACACACACACACACACACACACACACACACACACACTTTGACTATGCTCCCTCCACTTAGTCCCCTGCTATTTTGTTTTGTTTCATTAATTACTGTTGAGGCCTTGGTTCAACCCTCATATTTCATTTTACATTCATTTTTGAAGTACAGTATAGGTATTGAAAGATCTCGCTGTCCTCCGTCGAATTCGTCGGATGCCCACGCTTGGTTCAAGTTAGCTTGTTCAGGAATAACAGACTTGTAGAAGACGGCTTAGCGAAAGAATGTGTTTTATTCAGTCACTAGCCACGGTCAGCTCGGCGCAGCACGAGCATGCGCTAGACACGTCTGCTCACGGCTTGGTCTCCTTGCTTCTTCTTCTCAAACATTACAGAGAATACAGACATTTTATATTGCAGAATTAACATGAGGTGTAAAGGGGAGGGGATGGGTGTGTCTGGAGGTCAGAGGGGAAAGTCTAGCTTGACTGGGGCTATGGTCAGGTATGGCCATATAGATGCTAATGCCTTGTGGCCTCGACCATCCTGTCGTGGCTGTAGACAAAAGCCAGCTAATGTTTCTAGCTCCAAGGCACACAAAAGCCAGGAACAATGTCTGATGGCTCATCAACATAGACAAAAGGCCAGTGGCCACCTCGATGGCTGTGACCTGGTGCTATGCAAACTAACCTTTGGGGGTTGTTTACACAGAACATGTACAATGTGAAGTTATGTGAAGTTATGCACACCACCTAAATCTAACAATTTCCCCATCTGATCATGAATCAAAATACATCATGATCACAATAAAACCTAACAAAACCATAACGAACATAATCAGACATAGTGATCAAACAATCCAACATTGTTACAAGATGTCAACAAACACGTGTTCCCATAGTGTAGTGGTAAAAAGGTTTAAAACAGAACACATGTTCTTATAGTGTAGTGATATCAATTTATGTTCCTATAGTGTATTGGGATCAATAGTCAGGATCTGGTGTTTCTTGCAACCAGTATGTCATGTCCTTTATCTCAGGTGAAATCGAAAATCCCATTATTTGCGTGGGTAAAATTATTTCACGGCCCTGCTTTTTGCACAGCGACCCCCGCCTTCCGCGAGCTGTGAATGGCGACCATGCATCTTTGGTTCATCAGTTTCTGTTGGTCAAGTCTTTGAATGTTGTGTCGTCACTGCTGTCCAACGGGTGAGGTGAATCTGGACAACGGTGATGGCTTGGTCAATGCAGCGGGTCAATGGTTCCTGCGTTCCAGTTCCCCTCATGCTGCTCCTTAGACTGTTGTTCTGAAAAACAAACAGAGAAAACTGCGGCAGTATCACATATTCCAAGAATGAGGCATTTCACTCATAGGACCAGAACAAACTATTTTGAAAAAAACATAACACTGAACATTAAAACTGCCTTAATACTAGGGCTCTGGCCTATATCATCAACCCATATCTCATAATCATGTCTATAATCAAGTCCATCATCTAAATTCCCATCCAATCATCATATCATTGCTAAAAGTAATGATATGATTAACACAAAAGAGCATGACTTGATTTTAGCCGTAGTCAATTTGCTTCCCTCTTGCGCTCCACCAGAGATGATTGTTCTGGGGCAATGCATTGTGTGCCGTCAGTTCTCCATGTACCATGACTGCAGCAGCAGAAGGGAATGACAATACTTTTCGTGGTTTCTCACACAAAGTACGTTCCCCATCACGTGGCTCTGGATGTCTGCACACCACTCTGGCTCTCTGCACTGCTCTCGTCAATTTTGTACTGCACTGACTCTCAACTGGCCTATCATTTACCTAACAATCATTAAGTTCCAAAAGCTTACAGAACATGCTTTCATCATCTCCTTCCTTGTTATATTTAAAATAAGCAGCATGTCTGCCTCTGCCCTGAGACCTGCATTCTCTTGCCCAATGGCCATAATTCCCACATTTACGGCATACATCATTTGTTTTCCTTCTGGACCCACATCTTGGTTTAGGATGTTGACATCTAGAAGACTGCCTCACATGTCTACCAGCACACCGAGCTGTTAGCGATCTCAACCTTATAGTTCCATCATTAACATCTGAGTCTACACTCAGGTTTTCTGGCTCACACTCAGTAATTAACATCGGCATTGTTCCGGATGCGTCACCTTGTCCTTTCAGAGTGGCTAGCTCTGCCTTCAACTTAGCCAATACACTTTCAAGAGACGAAACTTTATCTCTCTCCAATCTCAGAATTCTCTCTGATTCTGCATTCTGATGTTCCCTCTGATGACGAATTAACTGATTTAGTGTGACAAGAGAAAGTGGGATTTTCTCCTTCACACGCATGAGTTTTCCAAAACAGCGTTTGACGTCGTCTAGACACCATAAATCATGTTCAATATTATACTTAAACTCAATTTTCCTTTCTGTCTCATCCAGTTTAAGACTACTATTCAACAAGCCTTGGATTGTCTCAATCATGGTTGCCTCGTCCACCTCCGGGACTCCTAAACCACCCTTCTCAGTGGTTGGAATATTTTTAGCCCTCACATTTTTCCTAAACATCTTCATATCAGACGAGTTATGCGCGCCGCGCTCCCATCAATTTAAATGCTCTCTCTCTTCACAGATGTTGCACAAAATACCTTCAAGTAAAACTATGCCAACAACTGGTCACTTGCTTATTTTAAATCTTAATTTAAAACGTTAGGTTCCGATCAATAATCTCGCTCCAATGAATGAATGCCCATATCAAAACGCAACCGAGTCCGTCATTTCATCCATCAAGCTCACACCCTGAATAGAGATATATACGGACACTTGCGATTAACACTACAGGACAGTCAAGCACGGCCAAACTATTATCAAACCTTCAAATAAAACACCAAATCCCTAATAACTAAATAAAACAGAAGTTCTTCACTTCAACGAGCTCATAGGCTCTCGGACAACGGTCAGCTGTAACTACGAGTTTAAATCCCTTTGACGGCAATTCAAAAAACGAAACGCTATGATAAAATTACCCTTGCAACACAACTCACCTTACTATAACCCATCCAATTTATTGCAATTATTACAGTTTACCCGGACAGCAAATCAAATCGCCGACTCTGATAAATTACTACCTTGCTATGCCACTTCTGTGCGCAAAAGCCAACGATATAATTATCAAACAAAATCCTTCCCGCAGTCAACGCTCGGTCAGTTTATAATGCGACTTTTGAAATCGTCTTTCACCCTGTAAAAATTCAACACTGGAATTATTTCCATTCGGACCTCAGTCCCAAGTAATTAATCAAACGTTTGTTCACAGCCTACACCGTTATGTATGCTTTTCCGAAAAGGTAATATTACTAATAATAGATACCTTAAACAATACAATTCAACAAGGAATGCTCAAAATGCTTACGATTGTGGAATCGTAACACGTACACACAATTGATCTGTCTCGGAAAAACAAAATCACTGTAGGCCTAGCTTTACAACCCTGTATTCCTGCTAACTGGCTCTAATTTATCACACAGCAACTTTCGGTTCGTTTTTTTTCAGCGGAGTAAAAATTTCCCAGGTAACGCTAGAGTGATGACGCGATCCAGCAGCGACACACCGGACAACAACAATCGCCAGCCAGCCGGCGTGTGGGGAGAGAAGCATGTTAGCATGCCAGCTAAAGGGAAGTGCTTGTACTAATTCGAGTGGATACTCTGTGTGAATGAGTCAGCTTCTAGCCTGCCGGTTTGTGAGTGTGTGCTTTCTGTCCAGAGCTACCGTCAGAGGAGAAGCAGAAGCGGCATCGGGAGAAAGAGTGCGAGAGAGAGACGCAGCCAGGGTGTGTGGAAGTGCGATGGTGGCGTGATCTTCCCTCCTTCATCCTGCAACGATGAACCGCTGTTTCGCTTGCTCCTGGACTTATTGAGCTCGTGGGGTTTGGGTGTTTTGCTGTGGGGGGGATGCCGCCGACCAAAAGTGTTTTTCTTCATCACCGGCAGCGCACCCGCTTAGCGGGGCAGGCATGAACTGGGTGAGCCCCTCTTATTGGTTTCCACTTGCTGGGGAGGTAAGTGCAGCCTAACGTGACGAGGGGCTGTTTAGTGTAGCGTGGGAGCGAACTGTAACAGTGGTGTAGCTTGCTGTGGGTGTGTGTGAGCCATCTGTGCACGGACATTGCTTATGAGTGTATTTCACGTGTGAATTGTAACACCAGTGTTTTGCCTAGCTGGGAATGATATTGGGGGCTTTGCTGTGGAGAGTTTGTTTCTAATGTATTGCATGTCTTATTTCTAAGCGGCCTCTCTGCAATTAAGTTGTACTCCTCCTCCCCCCTTTGTGGTGCCTGACTGTGGCTATTAGTTAGCCTCTTTATCCTTTGGATTGGGGTGGGATACATAGGATAGGCTAGGCCTAAACTACTGTATGTACTATATTTTGCCCAGGGACTGTGTGCTTCTAAGTGTGTGTGTGGCTGCCGGCCCTCTACAATAAAACTGTTAAACTTCATTCATGTCTGGTGTTGTGTGTCTCAGAGGGGTCTGAACCAAGGGAAAACATTAAGATCGCGGTGACGACAATTTGGCGTAGCCGGCAGGACCCCTCTCTAGACACAACACCATGAGTGACGACGAGGGTGCGCAGCACCAGGTGTGGTAAATAACATGATGGTGCCTTGGTTCCTGGGTGGGCCCTGGGTACCTAAGTATGGGGATAAGGGCAGCCAGCAGCCCTTCATATAATGGCGTGATCAAATAGAGGTGTATTTGCGGGCACAGACACTGTCAGCAGAACAAAGGGTTGACTTTGTAATGAGTGCACTCCAGGGGGATGCTAGGAGGGAGATACTATTACTCCAAGCCACAGAGAGAAACACTAACAGTGAAATATTCACTGCCCTTGAGAGACTGTATGGGGATGTCTTGACTACCAGTCAAGTTAGAGCAAAATTCTTCAAATGTCAGCAACTGGTGGGAGAAGGGGTGGGGCCTTTCATTCTGCGTCTCCGTGAGTCTCATTTCAGATGGCGGAGCAGAGAGGAAGCAACGGGGTCTGATGTGGAGATGCTGCGGAGCCAGTTGGTGCTGGGACTACTGCCAGGACCTGTGCAGACAGAGCTCCAGCGGCGGGTGCGACGGGAGCCAGACCTAACCTTCAAGGAGGCGTGCAAGGAGGTCAAGGCCATGGAGAAGGAGACCGAGCGGGCCACCGTAGACGGGGTAGACATACGGCGGACGTACAACAACCCCCCCCAGCCCACTCCTCCTGCCCCATCAGACCCTCTTCAAAACTGGGACAGCCTCAAGGAGGCATTGAGAACTGAGCTAGCTGGTGAACTGCGGGCCCAGGTGACTGACTTAAAGACCTCATTACTGGCAGAGCTCCGATCACAACAAACTACCCGCCAGCAACCCGAACAACCACCTAGCAAGAGGAGCGGCGAACAGTGCGCCAATCGGGCACAGCGGCGGCCAAGACTACCACAATGGGATGACCAGGGCCGTCCGATCTGCCTACGTTGTGGGCAGGCAGGCCACATGCTACGGGAGTGCCAGAACCGAGAGTCCACCAACCATTTCAGAGTGGCAGAGGAGGGGAGGCCAGTGGAGGTTCCAATGCGATCTGCCCTTGTCGGAGAGAGCCCTGAGGTCGAGGTCCTTGTCCAAGGTAAACACATCCCCTGCATCCTCGACACCGGGTCCCAGGTGACCCTATTTAGCCAGGGCCTGTTCCAAAAGCACCTACAGGGCACCGAGATGAAAGAGGTGGGTGATATCCCTTGGCTGACATTGAAAGCGGCTAACGGGTTAGCCCTGCCTTATGTTGGGTATACTGTATTGGACTTTGAGGTGGGGGGTGTGTTGGTACTAGGAAAGGGGGTGGTTATAGTTGAAGACAAGTACTTGCCTCCGGCCTATGGGGTTTTAGGCATGAATGTGATTCAACATTGTTGGGATGGCCTCCGTCAACAGGGGGGGCGCACATTCACCATGTTCAAGTCTACTCTCCCCAGGTCAGCAGGGGTGGCCTGGGATCGGGCCTTTGCCGCCTGCAGGAGGCTTGAAGCAGAAGAGCACTGGGGACCAAGCCTTGGAATGGCCCGGCTGCGTACAAGCGACCCCGTCTGGCTGGCCCCACAAATCGAGACTGCGGTGTGGGCCCACGTCCCTGAGGCGCCCAAAGCCAGTCAAGAAGATGTCCTACACGAAGACTGCTACCATGGGGGGCAAGAGTGGTGCGTGGGCCGTGCAGTTGCGAGACTACAGGACGGCAGGGTCCTCCTCCGCGTATGTAACCCTCACCCCTACCCTGTGGCGCTACCTCCCAGACGGCCCCTTGCCCGTGTCCTTCGTCTGGGACAGGATGATGTCCAAACACCAAACCAGCTGGTCCTTAGGCAGGAGGATGATGCAGTGGTGGAGGTGGACATGAGGCCAGTGAGTAGTCCCCTTTCCCCCTGTATGACTTCTCTGCTCCTACAGACGGATGGACTGACACCGCCCCAGTCTCAACAGCTTCAAGGGCTGCTTGAGCGTTGGCAGGGGGTGTTTGCCCAGAGTGAAGACGACTACGGGTGCACAAATGCCGTGTACCACACCATTCCCACAGGGGGCGCTGCACCAATTCGCCAACGATATCGACCCGTGCCGCCTAACCTCTACGCGGAATTGAGGACGTTGCTGCGTGACATGCTGGATGGAGGAGTTGTCCGAGAGAGCTCCAGTCCGTGGGCGGCCCCGGTGGTCTTAGTAAAGAAGAAGGACGGCTCCTGGAGGTTTTGTGTTGACTACAGGAAGTTGAATGCAGTCACACATAAGGATGCCTACCCCCTCCCTCGTGTGGAGGAGTCCCTGACTAATTTAAAGAAAGCAGAATGGTACTCCACACTCGATCTGGCCAGTGGGTATTGGCAAGTGGAGGTTCACCCTACAGATAGGGAGAAGACGGCCTTTGCGACTCCACTAGGCCTGTATGAGTTTGAGAGGATGCCCTTCGGCTTATGCAACGCCCCCGCAACCTTTCAGCGCCTAATGCAACGATGCCTCGGGGGTCAGGTACACGATTTTTTGCTGATATATCTGGACGATATAATTTTTTACTCACCTGATTTCCATTCCCACATAGGACACCTCGAGCAGGTCTTTTCCAAGTTGCAGGACCATGGCTTGAAGCTGCATCCCACCAAATGCCACCTCTTCCAGCGCTCAGTACAGTACCTGGGCCACATAGTGAGCCAGGGGGGTGTGGCAACTGACCCCCAGAAGACGGAGGCGGTCCAGGACTGGCCGGTGCCCACTACAGTGCGGGAGGTTCGCTCATTCCTGGGGTTCGTCGGCTACTACCGCCGGTTCGTCCCAGCTTTTGCGCGGAAAGCAGGGCCACTGCACGCGTTGTTGAGGGGGACCGGCGGGAGTAAGACCAAGTTAGTCGACTGGACCCCAGAGTGTGGGAAAGCTTTCGAGGACCTCAAGGAAGCCCTCCTGAGAGCTCCTGTTCTGGCCTACGCTGATTTTGGCCTCCCATTCCGGGTCTACACGGATGCCAGCTTGCATGGGCTGGGGGCTGTGCTGGCCCAGGTCCAGGAGGGGCGAGAACGCGTCATCGCCTACGCCAGCTGCGGACTCCAAGACGCAGAGCGTAATGACCAGCATTATAGTGCATTCAAACTGGAGCTCCTGGCTTTAAAGTGGGCAGTGACGGAGAAATTCAAAGACTACCTGTGGGGCGCCACCTTTAAAATCTTTACTGACCACAGGCCTCTGCTTCACCTGCAAACGGCTAACCTGGGGGCTGTGGAGCAGAGGTGGGCTGCCCAGTTGGCGAACTTTGACTTCTCCTTATGCCACAAGCCAGGGGCAGACTACCAGAACGCAGATGCCTTGTCCCGCTTTCCTGAGGTGACTGCTGCAAGGCGATTGGAGGCACCTGAGCCGGAACCGGAGGGCTTGGAGCAAGGCTCATGGGCAGAGCGCCAGGGCAGCGATCTGGAATTGGCCAAAATCCGGCAGTGGCGGCAGCAGGGGAACAGGCCTACACCGGGTGAGCGGCAGTCCCTCCAGGCTAGTGGGCGACGGCTTGTGGGGGAATGGGAAAGGCTTAATGTGCAGGATGGAGTTCTGGTGTGGCGGCGGCCGGCACTTAGGGGGCAAGAAGGGGGAGTGGCAATCGTGGCCCCTGTCGCTGGGCCACGCCAAGGGATCCCGACTGCTGACTGCACTGCGGGAGAGGCTTTTCTGGATTGGGAGCGGAGACAACCACAGGTGGGTGAGTGAGTGTCCCCAGTGTGTGCTTAGCAGGGCAAGGGCTGGGCCAAGGGCACCCATGTGTTCCATCGAAAGTAGCTATCCTTGGGAGACCCTGGCCCTGGATTACCTGTCCCTGCGGCGCCCTGGGGATAGCCACCAATACATACTGGTTATGGTTGACCTGTTCTCTAGATTTGTCTTTGCAGTGCCAACGAGAGACTAGACGGCAGCTACAACGGCAGCAGTGCTGTGGGGGACAGTGTTTCGGTCCTTTGGGTGCCCAGATCGGATCTTGACTGACCAGGGGCCAGCATTCGAAGCTGACTTGACCCAGCAGCTGTGTACCCTGTATGGGTGTCGGAAGGTGAGGACAACCCCTTATCATCCTCAGGGTAACGGGGCTTGTAAGAGGATGAACCAGACGATCCTCAGCCTGCTGAACACCTTGGAGCCAAGGGAGTATTCTCGGTGGAGAGAACACCTGCCGAGCCTGGTGCATGCTTATAACAACACGCCACACAGTGTGACCGGTTTGGCCCCCTTCTTTGTAGTGTTCGGCAGGCATGCCCGCTTACCAGTGGACCAGTTGGCCGGGCTGGAGAGGCCAGAGCAACGAGGTCCCTTGCAGGACTGGGTCCAGCAGCACCACGCCCGTCTCCAGAATGCCTACCAGCTGGTGAAAGAGCGGAGTCAACAGCGACAACAACAGGACCAGGGACGACGCAACCAGGGCCTTAAGGCCCAGCCATTGTTGCCTGGGGAGAGGGTCTTTGTTCGAGACTTCCGCCGCCGGCCCGAGGGAAGCTGGGGTACCATTGGGACCCACGACCATATGTGGTCCAGAGCCAGCCTACGAGGGGCCGCCCTGTGTACGTTATCCGACCAGATGGAAGGGAGAAACCTCTGCGCACCCTGCACCAAAACAACTTGTGTGTGCAGCCCAGCAGCTGGCGGAGTGGGGCTCATTGGGGCGTAGGTGAATTAGCAGGGAGCCAGCCCACAGTACCGCCTGAAGCAGAACGGGGGCCTGAGAGAGGGTGGTGGCCAGTTTGTTTCCCAGGTGAGCAGGGTCGCCCAGAACCAAGGGAGAACCTGAGGGGGGCTAGGGAAGTAGGGGAAGGAGGCTGGGGTGGAGGCTGGGGTGGAGTCTGGGGATCCACTGGGACCCCGCCGATCCCAGCGAGCCAACTTGGGGGTTCGCCCCGCAAGGTACGGGGACTAGTGGTCGGGACGACCGCTGATAAAGTGGGGGGGTGTGTCACATTTCAGTCTGGGAAATTATCATTGTTTATTGATGTGTGTAATCATGTGGTTGTATAATTGTGTGTTGTGCTGTAACCAGTGTGCAGGGGGAGAACGTTGTGGCAATAATTGTGGACTAATGAACTGATGGACTAATGGCCACGAAGTGTTGATTATATGATTGGACACTGGACGGAGGAATCCCTTTTATACAGGGTAACTGAAAGGAATGGGAGCGATTTCCCAGGTAACGCTAGAGTGATGACGCGATCCAGCAGCGACACACCGGACAACAACAATCGCCAGCCAGCCGGCGTGTGGGGAGAGAAGCATGTTAGCATGCCAGCTAAAGGGAAGTGCTTGTACTAATTCGAGTGGATACTCTGTGTGAATGAGTCAGCTTCTAGCCTCCCGGTTTGTGAGTGTGTGCTTTCTGTCCAGAGCTACCATCAGAGGAGAAGCAGAAGCGGCATCGGGAGGAAGAGTGTGAGAGAGAGACGCAGACTGTCACCAGCCAGGGTGTGTGGAAGTGCGACGGTGGCGTGATCTTCCCTCCTTCATCCTGCAACGATGAACCGCTATTTCGCTTGCTCCTGGACTTATTGAGCTCGTGGGGTTTGGGTGTTTTGCTGTGTTTTGGTCGGCGTGGGGGATGCATCCCCCACGCCAACCCAAAAGTGTTTTCCTTCATCACCGGCAGCGCACCCGCTTAGCGGGGCAGGAATGAACTGGGTGAGCCCCTCTTATTGGTTTCCACTTGCTGGGGAGGTAAGTGCAGCCTAACGTGACGAGGGGCTGTTTAGTGTAGCGTGGGAGCGAACTGTAACAGTGGTGTAGCTTGCTGTGGGTGTGTGTGAGCCATCTGTGCACGGACATTGCTTATGAGTGTATTTCACGTGTAAATTGTAACACCAGTGTTTTGCCTAGCTGGGAATGGTATTGGGGGCTTTGCTGTGGGGAGTTTGTGTCTAATGTATTGCATGTCTTATTTCTAAGCGGCCTCTCTGCAATTAAGTTGTACTCCTCCTCCCCCCTTTGTGGTGCCTGACTGTGGCTATTAGTTAGCCTCTTTATCCTGTGGATTGGGTGGGATACATAGGATAGGCTGGGCCTAAACTATGTACTATATTTTGCCCAGGGACTGTGTGCTTCTAAGTGTGTGTGTGGCTGCCGGCCCTCTACAATAAAACTGTTAAACTTCATTCATGTCTGGTGTTGTGTGTCTCAGAGGGGTCTGAACCAAGGGAAAACATTAAGGCCGCGGTGACGACAATTGTTCCTGAAACTAGAAGGCTTAAAGAGAGAGAATTGGTGGAGACAAGAGCTCCTGTAGTGAGCATGATCATGGATGACTGTAAATGCCAAATGCCATACCAAATGTAATGCTATGCCAGATGTAGTGCCAAATCTAATCTTCAGTAAATCTTCATGAAAGGAAGTCTTGTCTACCCACCACACATCACTCAACAGCAGGCATACTGGATCAGGACCGTCCGCGTACTGAGAGAGTTACAATGTGAATGCTGTCTAAGAGGGATAGGAACATTGGCGTTAACCGGTGAACCTATTCAGTTGTGGAACTTTCGGTTGTTTTTTTAAATTGGCTGCACAACGAGAGAGTGAGCACTCGAAGAGAATTGCACTCCCATCAGAACAGCACAGGGTTTTTTTTCTGAGTAGTTAAGGAAACATTAAAACTCTCTGCAAAGAAAAATGTACTCCTGCTGTGGAACTGTGAAAAGGGATGTGATTATAGTGAGACCATGGTGAAAGGTAATCTATGTAAGGTAATCTGACTGCACAGATTGACTTCTCTCAGGCTAAAAGGCTGCAACAGGAACAATATGGACACTATGTGGGTGGCTGCCTTTGTTGCTGTAGCTTTTGTTAACATAATTAGCTCACCATCACCTCATTACAGTGTCATATGCAACAGACTGCACAGCAGGGGAAACATGTCCTTTGCCATCAAACACTGGTGTCAAAGCGGGCCAACATTTAACTAGCCATTCGGCTGCCATAATAAGCATTTAACACAGTAGCCTGGAAAATCTACAGGAGAACAAAGAGTAAAGCAAGTAGAACGCCAACCCTAACACACAAAAAAACAGACAATAAGTAGAAATAGATACCTAGTTTGATTATAGGTGTAAAAATGGAAGACATATTCACCTTCATCTCATTTCAGCTCCAGTGGTGTTTGGGATAGATGTCAGTATCCACCTGGCTCTGCTTAGCTAATCATGTCAGGTGTCAGGTCTGTTTGTATCACAGTAAGAGTTTTCTGTGTTTTATTTTTAGCTCAGATACAGCTGTTGGCCTCTTTTACATCAGTTACATAAAATTGCTTGTCATAGGCAAGTTAAACAAAGAGAAGATGCCCATAATAATCACATATTCAGGAGCATCTCCAGGTATGGTCAAGAATCCTAAACACACATTCACACAAAAACTCTGCCTCCAAGACTTTTGACTGAAATGTTTACAATTTTACAAGCCTCTTTTGATTCTTGGCAGAATTTTTGTTGACAGCAAAGGATGGTCTAACTGGAATATATTTTAAATTTTCCATTTTTATGATGACAGATGTAATGTTTCATTGAAAAACAAAACTCCAATGCTGTATCCATTGAAATACCAAGGTAGATCACAACTGATTGGATTGACACAAAGAATTTCAAAACACCTTCAGAATATCAGCTTCATGTCTGAATAGCAGTAGAATAGCAGATCTAGACAGGTGGTGAAGGAGACTGTTTTTAAAGTGACAGACTGAGAGTCATCCACCTGCTAATTTATATAATGTTCCATCTGATGTTCATTTGCTCATTTCAATCCATGCTGTAGACCCTCCAATGCCAAGAATGCTTGAATACCACTGCTGTTTGCCAGTCCTGTAATAACAAAAACAAAAAACCTATAAATGTCACATAAAAAAACGTATTATGTTCATGGGGGGGGGGGGGGGGGTATTAACCAGAGCCAGTTATTAACTAACGCTAGTTTTATAGTTTATGGCTTGAGACTTGGGAATATTTATCTTATACAACGCATTGAGTGTGTGTGTGTGTATTCATGGATGTGCATGTATTTCAGTCATGTATATGCGCTAATATATGACTTTGGACATAGGAATATTTATCTCTTACAACACATTGTGATTGTGTGTGTGCCTGTATATGTGTGTAGTGTGACTGTGTGTGTGTGTGTGTGTGTGTGTGTGTGTGTGTGTGTGTGTGTGTGTGTGTGTGTGTGTGTGTGTGTGTGTGTGTGTGTTGTGTTGTTTGTGCACAGACCATGCACAGATCATCCAAGTTATACTCCTGGCATTAAAAAGCCTGTTGAAGTTATTCATATCCATTTTAAATTGTTCATGAGTTATACAGTGGATTGTGCACCCAAAGGAAATACTGCTCAAATGACAGCCAGCGATTATTTTGCCTCTAACCTAACCTCAGGCAATGGGCATGGAGACAATCTCACAACAGTCAGCCACGGGAGAGGAACCTCCTCAAACTGAAAAACAAAAGTCCTGGATTGCCTGATTCAAACTTGGAGACACTTCAAGAAAACAAAAGCGGTCTTTGAACGAGCGACATCTGTGTCTCTGAACGTCTCCGAGTCTCTGAGCGTCTCCGACTCATGATAATGAAAACAATAGTGGTCGTTTAAAGAGACAAATAAACTACACATGGCTGGTTTATTTAGTCGTGTCATAACACATTCATAATGCCGGTGGCAAGAAAGAATTTGATGTTGAAACTCTAATGTTGTTGTCACAGACAAGATAACACAGGCCCTAGAGTTGCACCAAAGCGGAGATAAAACAGGGCATGCCCTGTTGGCCATAGACGGGCAAGGCCTTGTAAATATTTAAGATGGACAGAGAGGTGTGGGGGTGGACTCTTTACATGCATAACTAATCACCTCTCAAACTGACAGATGAACAGGGTGAAATGGAAATGTCCCTTAGAATTGCATAATGTGATTGCATGCCTCTGTGTGTGAGTGTGTGTGTCTGTGTGTCTGTGTGCCTCTGTGTGTGAGTGTGTGTGTTTGTGTGTCTGTGTGTCGGTTTATGAAAACAGCCAAAGTCTTGATTGTGTTTGTATGCGTGTGTGTGAATCCATTTGAACTGACGCTTGTGTCTCTGAGACAGAGAGAGAGAGAGAGAGAGCGACTCAGAGAGTGAACGAGGAGCCCTGACACTCAGACAGAGAGCATCAGTGCTGTAATAGAGTTTATCTCTTCAAAGCCATTCTGCCGTCAGTCAAAAGATGGAGTGGCTTCAAAAGATTACCTCAGTGTGAGAACACGCGCACACACACACACACACACACACACACACACACACACACACACACACACACACACACACACACACACACAGTCACAATCACACACAGACACACTCACACACACACACTCATGATTACAGAAGGATAATATGAATCAGTTTGAAGCTGTCCAGTCATCATACACATTCTGTAACCTCCGAACACAGACACATACAATTAAAATGTACACACACACACAGAGAGAGAGAGAGAGAGAGAGAGATATGCATACACAAAGACTATATGAATCATATTGAAACACTCAGACAAACACACTCACAAAATAAATATGAACACCACCTGTCAACAACGTGTCAAACCGTATCAGTTATCTCCATTCTGTAAATTCTTGGGCATCCCGAAAGTAAAGTGACACATTTCTCTTTTGTGGGTACATTAACTATTTAGTAGCGGCACATCAAAATGGTCGTTTGTGGAGGTCCTGTGTGAAACAATCAAAGCTCTGACTAATTTTAGCACCCTTTATGACAAACCATCTTGTTTCCCTGACAGATCTTATCTAACAGATTATGCTCTCTCTGATTTAGTCATCCATTTTATATGCTGGTACTGATACAAATGAACATAATCATTTATGTTGTAATGTTTCATTTAGGAGGACATTTAATGCGAAGCTTGAATGGTTACATTACATTCATCTTTTACTGTACAGATTCACACAGATCAGCATATGCCCACCCTTAGTATCAAACCCATGATCTTGCTGCTGTCGATACAGCACACTGTTGCTGTTATCAGACTAAACCGAAAAGAACAATAAATATGGAAAGGAAATGTCTAGTTTCAGTTATACATAGGTCATGACGTTAAATCCCTTGTCGTATTCGTTGCAGACTTCCCACAGTGGCCAGGTCTCTCAACATCACATGAAAGTAATCATTACAAAATGGCCTAGACTACGTATTATAGCACATCAGGGTGCAAGTAGACACCTTCGTTCACCCGTGTTTCATTGGTTTAGGCCCACAACACCTCCAGGTGGTTAAACAGTGGGATCCGGTGTCCTCGAATCCTCCTCCTCATGTCAATACCAGAGACCTCAGCCATCACTAAGATAATTTCCCACAATAACCATGAACAAACTAAAAAATAATTTAGATCTATAACTTGAACTTCAGGGATGGTGTCAGAGCCCCTTCAGTTCAAAAGTAAAAGGAGTTGATCATTCTGAGGAGAGATGGAAGCAAACAGTGCCTAGACAGGTAAACACTGTGCATGCACACACTGGCTGTAGGTGAAGACTGTGATGTTTGTTCCACTCAAATCTCCATCACAGAAAGTCAATTTAATCTGGAATCAAAACAGAACCAAAAGGACAGTTCATTCTCAGAAGGTCAACATGCACCACACTTTTGAGTTCATGTCTGGGATACCCAGTGACAGAGTGACGCTATGAACACCATTCAATGTTTTAGTGTAATAACTGCTTTAATCTGTTGTAGGTCCATGGTCTATTTAAAAGTCACAAACAGATCAAATATGCTGTACAAAATGTGTAAAGGAAGTTCCAATCGAAGAACCTATGCCGTGCCAAGCAACAACGCTCATGTCACAGGAACCAGATCCTCCCAGGTCACAGACAACACGCAGAATCAGAAATGGTTATATAAATGTTTATTTACCACAGGGACACAGGACTGCAGGCACAGAGCTGTTGTATAAAGAACCCTGCTAGGCATAAACCCCACTAATGGCCAACCATGTCTTAAATGAGAGCCCCCTATTCAATGTCCACATAACAGCAAATACATTTCTTCTCCCAAAAAGTATTAACAGAATAGAATTATAAAACCAAGCTCCACCAAGATAGATTCCACAGCAATATGTCAACCCACACCAAAGAGGAGAGTCATCCCAACCAGGCAGTAACTAACAGTAGTGAATATTGCATACACCCTTAGGAGTCCCCTTGCTCTGCCCCAAAGAGACTGTAGTAAGGAGAAATATAAATCTGTGCTGGTTGGTGTGTACCAGTACTAAAATCCATGACTGAGGCAGTTCTAATAAAACACTGCACTCAAACACTTAGGCGAGGCATCAAGTCGCTACCGGCCAGTGTGGCAGGCAGGGACGTGCACAGGAGGGGGCTAAGGTTGCCCAGTATAACGGCTGCAGAATTTCATTTAGGCCTAGATTAGAAAAATCGCGGAATATGTGCGCAGGGGGAGGGGACGTGGCGGCGGCGGTTAGTGATTGACCCTGACAGTTTTACAGTTTCAAGTGATATAGGCAGAATATGCTCGCAGGGGAAGGGGGCGTGGCGGCAGCAGTTAGAAAAATGAACGTGTTGCCCCTTTTTTCAAGGGCAGAGCAAAGGCCCTTCAAAATTCCTCTGCACGTCCCTGGTGGCAGGCACTCGCGTTGTCACTTTCAAGCGCAGAGGCGGTTTTTCACAGGCCCCGTCCACCAGGAGTGCTCCCCAGTAGCACTCCCCCCACAAGGAATGTGCGACTACAGAGGAACACAATACACACAAACAAACACTTAGAGTAGCCTACACGCCATTAAGCGGGGAGATCCAGTGACAACTAAATGACCAGTGTTGTGAAAGAAAGGGCCTCCCTTTGACTGGCAGCTGAAGAGCATTAAGTAGCCAAACCCGCAACCAGTCCATGCACCGCAGTCCTCGGTAGTTGGCCGCGTCTGAAGCAGCATACAGGGGCCTCGCTCAACCAGAGCCCCAGCTGGAACACAGAGGCAATCAGTACACAGCATGCCAGTGTCTTGAGCTGCACATCACACAGGTACCGACACACAAGAGCAAGAAC
Source organism: Clupea harengus (assembly GCF_900700415.2). Classification (NCBI taxonomy): domain Eukaryota; kingdom Metazoa; phylum Chordata; class Actinopteri; order Clupeiformes; family Clupeidae; genus Clupea; species Clupea harengus. The sequence continues at coordinate 10,684,904 of NC_045152.1, read as the reverse complement.
ACACACATCCCTTTCAGGAATACTTAGCGGGCGTTGAGCTGCAATCCCTGGTGTCGGTAGTGAGAGTCTCAGCTCCTCATCCGACTTCCGTGTCCCATCCCTCAGTCGGTGCCAACATCCCCGCTCGTCAGCTCGGACTTCCCTCTTTATAGAAGGAAGGGACCTATCCCCACCAGACGCTCCACTCTAGCCCATCAAGCCAATTGCGGTGTAATTGGCGATTAGATGGGCAGCCAGCAGCAAGTGATTGCAGCCCAGTGTGCAGTTCATAATGGAGGCAACAAAATTCTCTACATAACAAAATTGTCCACAACACACCAACAAAGTCCCAAACAATCAGTCCATGGCACAAAACACTTGACACCTACAGTTCACCCTGGTCTGGATCCTATTCTGTGTATGACCTTAAGCTAAATTGTTCTTCCTATGAAAGGATAAGAGTATTTTTATTCCATTCTTTTACCAGCCACAACGAGATGCGAAACAACCAAACAAACAGTAAAGTGAGAGCTCATATTATATTGACCTGTACTTGTCCTCCATGGGACCAGGCTAAGACTATGCTGCACTTCCTCCATTGGATCAACTGTGCACTGAGACACGGCTCATTCGCGTCTGCTTTCTGTCCCCTCCCTCTAATGGCTTTCCTGATGTCACAGATTGCTCAGATGATTGCCAAGGAACAAAACAAGATAATGTTCTCAGTGATTGACTTTGAAGCCCAAAGACTCATAACAGAAAGCATCGAACATAAAACTAGTTGACTTGTAACAGTGACAGTTGTGACTGTATGTATCATGACGGTAGCTGGAGCACATTTCTCATTTCTCTCATTTTAAATGTGCTCCAGTAGAACTCCCATGACTAAAGCCTCTGCCTGTTAGGCTGTAAGTTTGAGAGGTGACATGATGAGACAGTTTGGGGTCTGCAGCGGGGGCGTTTTAGGTGGCGCTAACATGCCCATCCTGCCTGAGTCTGCTGGTGTGAGAATCTCCAGCAACACGCGCTGGGCGTTATCGCCGTCCGAATGCCACCTTCCCCTCCCTTCCACAGGCGGAAAAAAAATTATCACTGATGGTAATTGGTATTGTGGGTGAAATGATATCATGGCAGGCTTTGATGTGATATTCTGGGCTTAGCCGTGTGAGGGACGGGACACGCAGAGATATTCCTGCCGAGGACAAGACGTCTCGCTGCTCATACAGAGGCGAACATGGACGAGAGCCACAGGGTACTCCTGAATGAATCCTATCATCCTCTGTGCACACTTCACAGCGCTGTGTGTGTGTGTGTGTGTGTGTGTGTGTGTGTGTGTGTGTGTGTGTGTGTGTGTGTGTGTGTGTGTGAATACATGTGTAAGTGCATTAGTGTATGCATTTGTGTGTGTTTTTTTTACTGGGGGTGGGGGTTCATAGAACAATACAGTCATTATCATTTACTTTTGCTTGACTGAAAAAACATGTAAGTATGTCTTTGTGTTTATCCCTCCCACAGTGTGTGTGTGTGTGTGTGTGTGTGTGCCCCCGCATTTGTGTGTGTGGGAGTCTATGACTAAGCAAGTGTGTTAGCATGTGTGTGATTCAGTGTGAGAGCATGTGTGTGCGTATATGTGTGAGTCTATGATTAGGTAAGTGTGTGAGCTTGTGTGTGATTATAGGGTTTGAGTATGTGTGTATATCTGTGTGTGTGAGATCCTCCAAGTGTGCATGGGTATGTATTGTATGTGTAATTGCGTCTGTGTGTCAGTGCTTAAGCAGGGATGAGTGTGCATGGGTGTGTGTCTGCGTGAGTGTGTGCGTGTAGTGGTGCGTGGGCCTTTCACAGCCAGATGTCCTGACCTCATGTCTATCCGCGGGGTTAATTTCAAACCCAAATTACGGCTCATCATCCAGTTATCTCAGTCAAATTATCATTTCCAATTAGCCCCATTTTACATCTGGACCTCCAAAGCTGAGGCCACATGAAATGCGGAACTCATTAGTTCTGGGTTAACTGAACATCAGAAACACTCTCTCTGGTTCTGCCTGAACTGGTTTCTCGCTGCCCTGCAAAGCAATGGACTGTGGTTCACATCTGGCCCCGGTCCAGCCCTGCTCTGGCACCGACGCCTTTTAGACAGATCTGCTATTTGGGGGAGTCTAGAAAGCGGTCTCACCCTGGAGGATGCTGTCTTCTCCTGGGTGGTTTTCAGTGCTTATTTCTCCTCTTCATTCTTGGCAGACCTCTGGCCTGTCACTGTCTGTGACTGTAAAGCACTGAGGTGCATGTCACGTCTCCCCACACACCGGGGATCACAGGGCATGACCAAGGCATCTGCTTCACTGGGACTGGGATTCAGTGCTGTCTGAGGGCCAATAGGGATGGTTCCTCTGTTCAGATGTCTTTCTCTGATTGGTTCCTGAATACAGTTTGGATCCATGAGGTGGTGGAGTTGGGGTGTGTGGTAAAGAGTGTAATACTAACACTGTCTATATGTGTATATGTCTGTGTGTGATGAAAGGGAAGACAGCAGGGAAGTAATCCCACACAGTATGTCTTTTTTCCAATACAGCTTGGCTATATTACATTGTGCATTATTCTGTCTATCTTGCTACCTATCAAACAAATCAATAATTGTATAAACAATATTTATTTTTTAGAAATATTAATTTTGTATTAAATATTAATATTTTATAATTGTTTGAACATTTACTTCAACATTCTGATATACACCAGGCAGTACAGGTTCTTCTGCGAAATCTGTGAATTAATGTTGATGTGTATGTGTGTGTGTCTGTGTGTGTGTGCAAGTCTAACTATATGAATAATAGCTACATATGCAATCATAGGGTTATGCATATGCAAAATGTGGCATTCATATATTAAAATTAATTATAATTTCCTGTGGTTTTGCTATGCCTCTCAGGTGAATACATTCATTTGCCGGTATGTTTGTGGCAGTTTTATGTTGCAGTCTGCCACCAAGGACTTAAAGTAAGCTGGTTTTCCATGATACAGATGGGACACATAAATATCACATACAGGAAAACTTGGGAAACTTGACTTGGGAATACTTTTAAAACACATGGGCATGTGTTTCTGTGTGTGTGTTTTGTGGTGTGATGTGTGTGTTCAGAGATGAGCATATGTGTGTTTCAGTATGTGTATGCCTGTACATGTGTGTGTTTGAGTGCACTTGCATGCATGCTTATGTGTGTAAAATACCTCTAAGCACAGTATGTGTGTGTGTGTGTGTGAATGTTTGTGTGTGTGTGTGTGTGTGTGTGTGTGTGTGTGTGTGTGTGTGTGTGTGTGTGTGTGTGTGTGTGTTACTGACTGTGTGTAGTTAAAAAATGGCTCCCTCAGGTCAACAGCAGAGGTCAGTGGTGAGCCCTGGCCATTGTGTGTGTGTGTGAATGTGTGTGTTTGAGATGACAAATGAGTTGAGGAGCTGACTGACTGAATCTGGTGCAGACCCAAAGGGCTCTCTCTCTCCCTCTCTCTCTCTCTCTCTCTCTCTCTCTCTCTCTCTCTGTCTTTCATTCTGTGCCAGCTGAACACATGAGGGCTGTCTACCCCCTCTCTCTTCAGCGCACAAAGGATCATGATGTCCTGTGACATTTGTGTGTTTTTATGTGTGTGTATGTTTTTGTGTGTGTGCATGCATGCGCTTGTGTGTGTGTATGGGTATGTGTTGGCTTTGTGTTTGTGTCTGTGTGTGTGTTTGTGTCTGTGTGTGTGCATGCATGCGCTTGTGTGTGTGTTTGTGTCTGTTTGTTTATGTGAGTATTCAAGTCTCACAGCTTCAAGATTCACAACTTGCCTCATTTCAAGCCTCGTCTCCTGAATAGTATCTGCTTTCTGATAACGGCAGTATAGGCATTTGCACTCATCCAGGTTAAGAGAGGGATTTGTGAAGCTGCGCTACATTTTTAGCGCCTGAAGATCTCTTGCCATGAAAGCAGAAAGTATCTTGCTCGCTCACTAGCTCACAAAAACACACACAGATACACAAACACACAAATACATTCAATGTTCAGTGCAACCACCCTCACGTTGCTTATTCAGAATCCTCTCGTGAAATCAAAGTTGAAAAATGCTTGATAGCAGTTTCCACTATTACTTCAGAGGCTGATTGTAGATTATAGTCTCCAGTTGAGATGCAGGTGTGATCTGTATTTTATATTTCCATATAGTCACCTTCCTTAAATAATTAGCAAAAAATGACTTTTTTTGTGTTACATAATTGACATACATTGTTATTAGTATGTCAAAAGTCATCTTTTGTCATAACCTTTTTGAGTGAATTTATCAATAAATATCACATATTCAATTTTTGGTTAAGATTTCTGTGTTTTCTGAAAAACCTGAAAAAATGACGTAGGCAATTATTTTAGGAAGGTGACGATATGTTTCAATGGGTTTTATGTTAATCTTATCTTCAGCCAGCCTCCTCCTGCTAATCAAATACTGTAAATGAATTGGAAAGCCAAAAATCAACTTCCCCAAAAGAAAAGAAGACATTTTCGTAGATGAAATACGACACTTTCCAAATGTTGCCCCAAGGTTGTGCTTAGGAAGTGGGAGCTCTTTCAAGTGCAGATAGTGGCGCCCAATTTTGTAACTCCCTGGGCTGTGAACATTGGCTGAGGAAGTCCTGTGGAGATGAATGAGGGGCAGATGTAAGACATCACCGCCCGTTTTAGGTGTCATTGCATCGGAACCTGCACCTAAACATGTGGCATGGTATGAACAAACCGACTGCAATGGAAGCAACTAGGCAATGGAAGCAATATTCTGAGCACCAGTTTTGCTCATTTGTGTCATGTTAAAGGCAAACTCTTTTGTTCGCCTTTTTATGTCTTGACATCTCTTTTCACGTTTCACTTCATCCACTTCCCTTTGTGTAGCTGCTACAGCTTTGATTTTGTTTGTTATAGTCGTGTATTAGTAATACTATGTGTAATATTTGTTTTGAGTGGGTGTAGAATTAAGGTCCTGTAATATAGCTCTGTTTGATATAATTGTAATAATAAGTCAGACTTTAATCGCACAAGCGACACACTGCACACTGCAACACACGTGAATACATGGAGGCGACACAGGACACACACACACACACACGCGCGCACACGCAGGCCTGAGGTCGTTTGTGAATTTATCTTCTGCATTTATCCCATCCCGGACTGTCCTTCCTCCAGGACCCCAGGAGCAGTGGGCAGCTTTTAAGCGCCCGGGGACCAGGTGAGGTGAACCGTCTGTCTTGGTCAGGGACCGACGAAGAGTGTTCTGTTATGCATGTTTTTTCTGTTGGGGTTTTTTTTTAGTGGAGGAAACCCCTTGTGAACACCTCACTAGCATTAATATCTAATTCTTGATTGCTAAACTTTTGTTCCCTCTTCTGTCAGTCAGTGGTTCCATGATTCCATTCAGTTGTGATTCCTTTCTGTTGCGAGCTCCACAAATTACGTTTAGAGGGCGGTGACGTGTTGATTATGCAATCAACCGCAGGTTTAAGCACAAATGTTTTTGCTGTGACATTTACAGGTAAACGTACAGATCGCCAAATCAAGCTGGAGAGATTCCTCAACCCTTCCGTAAATCTCCCACAAAACGGCATGACCAGCCAGTATGACAGACGAACAACGACTAATTCATCCCTTTCTGCCAAGTCCTGTGGTGAAGTGAAACATAAACTGGCCTCCAGTAAAGAGGAAAAGATTAACAGGGAGGTCTCTGTGCTCATCACACAAACCTTTCTCTTTCCCTGTCTTTCAGCGTCCTTAAGAACATTTAAGGGTTCTTCTGGGGTGTTTGTTTCCTCTGGTTTTCGAATGAAAGGAATTATGTCGTTGCTTGCCAGGCTTCGGCTGCCTCCGCTCCAAAGAGTCCCTCTGGTCTTTTTAATGTGAGTGTGGAGGAAAGGCTGGGGTTCTGCTACTGGCACTGTTTAAAAAGCACTGTTTTGTCACGTCCCGTCGTTTAACAGCCAGAGTCCAGAGAGGGGGACATGAAAAGCTCTCCAGGGGACAATAGCTCCTTTTTGAAGTGCTTCTACTTTCTCTCTCTGTCTCTCTCTCTCTCGCTCTCTCGCTCTCTCGTCCATCTAACACCCGTCACAAGGTAATGGAAACAGTGGGTCTGAGTGCACAAACACCTTCTCTCTGCAGGAATGACTCAAACCTTGTAAAATAACACACTGTGAACCTACACCCCCACCCCCTTACACACACACACACACACACACACACACACACACACACACACACACACACACACACACACACACACACACACACACACACACACACACACACACACACACACACACACACACACACACACACACACACACACACACATACATACACACACACCAACAACACCTTGCCACATGTGTTAAGGTATCTCTATGCATGAGATGGACACAGTCTTGCCCACTTCCATTTTGTCCGGTGTAATCAAGGACCAGAGGAATCTTCCACCCCCTACAGTATGCGTAGCCTTCCCAGCATGCACTACACCCAGAAGACAGCTGGCTCTATGACAGATCTGGCCCAGATCCAGCCCTCTATGATGCGGCCCAGATCCTCACAAGTTCGATGTCAGATTCAGACTCTCTCAGAGTAACTGTTAACCATGGTGACACTGGGACTTATGCTAGTGGTTCACTGTCATGTTATTATTATTATTATTATTGCCATTCTTGCCCTTATTGTGACTTTAATAATATAAGATTTTGTTATGCCTACTACGTAGTTGCTGCTTGCTGTGTCCTAAGATTGTTCAGAATGACCTTGTGTTATACTGTGCACTTGATAAATATAACACTTTGACTTAAAATACTGTGAACCACAATCATCCAACCAGTAAGCTAGGTTTCTCTAACAGAAGCATTAATTACCTATAACTCCAACAAAGGCAATTAAACCATCAATAAGATGTTTATGTCAATTTAGCACAGCATGCACAGATTGATTCTTTGAGTATTTACACATGATTGAAGGCACTGGGGAACCATGAAGCACACGGCTTAGGAGAACTACCAAGTTGGCCCAGTGCAATCACACCATAGAGATGCAATCACACCACAGAGATGCAGTTAGGCCCCATCTCTCCAAAGATCAGAATCACATTTACAATAAACAAAACACAAGCTAGTTCACCAACTTCATCTGGAGAATTCAGGAAGTGTCTGGGAGAGAGTCAATCCATTTACACAAATTAAAATAAAATAAATCACAAACCCCAGAAGCAAAGATGAAACCTGGCAATAGAAAACAAAGCTTGCGGCTGAACTAATGACTCCTTTCCTGACAACCGAGTGCCTCCCACCCGAAACGTAGGTGAAGAGTGAAAGGGTGATGCAAGAGCAGAGTGTGTGTGTGTGATCGCAACTTGGCTATTTAGAGAGACGGTTCTGACAACACCTTTTCCCATTAAGGCCTCATTATGCTGGAGGGGAGGGAGATGGTATCGCCCGTGCCCTCTTGTTTACCTCACAGATGGGGACACAGTCTCCACTTCATCCCTGCATACATAGATGGTATCTTAAAGGTGCAATATTCGCTAACGCTCCAGGGAGCTGTGCATACAAACACAGTACAAAGGCAAAACAAATAACTACACTGTCAAGAGTGCAGAGCACACCTTTAATATGAAGGATTTGTGTTTTATTTTTTATAAGGAAACACACAATTATGCAGTCCATAACCTTGTGGTATTGACTTAGTGATCTAGGTTGACATCAGTCTTTCTGCTTGAAAGATAAGAGAAATGGGAGTCATGGTGATGAGGTGGAGGGTATATGAGGAGGATTGGAGAACAGCAGGTAATGATTTGTTTTTGTTTCTTTTGGGTAGGCTTCAGTGGGAATTTAGGCATAGTTTTTATTCTAAATTTAGAATGTTTTATTTGGCTCTGCTCAACTTATCCAGAATGAGTGAATAGATGACATTTTCAAAAATATATGTATTCCTCCAACTTCAACAAGGACCAGGTCAGTCAAAAACACTAGCTAAAGCACAAACACACACACAACATATTCAGCATGGTCTGATGGGGAGCAAGGTGGCCTGGGATGGAGTCACATTCCCGGCCAGAATGATTGTTTCAAGGGTTTAAAGTGCACTTAAGAAAAGACACTAGCCTTTAAGTCCAGTGTGTTGGCACAGGTGACAAGCTAATGTCCCAAAGCAGCATTTTGAAAATGTGCCCGTTGCAGAAAGCACTTTAGTAGTAACTGTCAAATGTCCATCATAGAGTTGTTCCAGATTTTAGCACCAAATGGCGATTAATGCATTATATTCATGCTGTACACAGATGAGTCTCTTGTATGGGCAGAGATGGTGAGCTAAACTGTAGTGTATTAGTTGCCCCTGGGTCCTGGCACTGTTTATTGGCTTATCCCCCTGTGTGATGATAAACTGGTGCAGAGGGCCCCTTAAACCTATTATCCCATCAGAGAAACCAATGCTAATTGAATCAGAGGGGTCCTCATTGGTTCCCTATGCTTGTGCATACTGGCTTATTGAGTTGGAGACCTTTGGACAGAAGTCTTGTGGGAATGCGACGAGGTGGAGTTTGACAGAGGATGTGCAGACCTGTGGCCATCGAGTGAGTGAAGGGCCATCCATGTCCTGTGGGAAGTTCAAGAGGTGAACTAGGGGGTGGGAGACATTGTGTATGTGTGTGTATGTGTGTATGCATGTTGAGTGTTTCAAGGTTCAACATGAGCACTGCCTACGGTTTCAAAAGCATCCATGTGTAGACATGACTCTATGCATACACGTGTCTGTCTCCGTAGACAACAGAAATGAATGTGTGTGTGTGTCTGTGTGTGCGTGTGTGTGTGTCTGTATCTGAGTGTTTAAATGTGTGTGTGTGTGTGTGTGTGTGTGTGTGTGTGTCCACAGTGGCTTAAAGATAAGATTACTTGTGACTTACACATACGGTGGAGTCTGTGTGTGTATATTGGAGAATGAAGTGTAAGCGTGTGGATGTGTGCACAACAACATACGTCGTCCCCTCCAAGGAGCCCTAATTCTATTAATCAAAGCCCCATTTTCTCTCCATGGCAACACAGCTTTAGAAATCAATAGTAATAGACACAGCGATGTGTTGCACCTGATGATGGCTTGTCAGGAGAATTAATGTCCCTGACACTGACAAACATATGGTGGCCTATCTAGGACACCTTGGTCTGCCTTCTCAGGCAGTCTAGTCTCTGCAAAGGAGCATATTACAAGGAGAGATAGACTAATTTCAAAAACCCTGATTGTGCTTAATGCAGGGAGACAAGAAAAACTGCACCCATTGGCAAAAGTATAATATTCATATTCATATTGTGTTTGTATATGTATATGAACATATTATGCCAGTATTGGAATCAGAATGTCTTGATAATGTCCTTGAATTTAAACAGCCATTACATAATTTGTCTTTTTCCTTATATATGTGTCCCTAAATATCTAAACAGACCTACCTTCCTGGCTAGAAATATGATTTCCTCAGTGGTGTAGTAAACCACGCTTTCCCTAAATCCTTCCCCGACTCAGGAGAATGCAGGGCCGTTCTGCGGAGAGTTAAGGAGAGGTATTTATAGCGCATCTCTCCTGATTGAATTCTGGCCTGTGGTACCGCAACACTATTTATCTTCATTCTTCTCTGTCGGAGGCTATAAACGCCTGCATAGCTGCATCCAGATCCAGCAAACACACACACATACACACGTTAGCACACACACGTTAGCACACACACCATGAGCCCAAAGAATGCTGAACAACACAAAACAGTAGGTCTATTTTTAGCCATTCAGGCACACTTTTGAGATCAGGGATGGAGAGATGCAGCAGGGAGAGAGACAGAGGGAGTGAGAGAGAGAGAGACAGAGAGACAGCGGGAGAGAGAGAGAGAGGGGAAAGGAGGAAAGGGAACCAACCCCAGGGCATAATATAAAAATGTGACACACCGGCTTGGTGTGTTTGTGTGTGTAAATCGCCTGTTACTCTGAAGAAGTCTGGAGTAGGCTTCTGAAGACTGGATATCCGCTGTGCTGTGTGGTCCTTGCTCTCATACCATGAGCTCCAGAGATTGGAGTTTAGCAGTGCCTGGTCCTTTCAAACAATCCAGTTCAGCGTGGCAAGGGATTCATTTGGGGAAACGCGGGGCTGACAGACAACTCCAGAAAACTGTTTACTGTGGCAGACCAGGAGAGAGTGAACCTAGCGCAAATAAAAATACTTAATAATAATTAGATATACTTAAAATAGATAGCGAGAGAGGGAGAAAGAGAGAGAGATAGTTAGAATTGCATATATAGTATAGAATATCCCACCTCAACTCAGTGTATAATATATTTCAGATTTATTTCATGAACAGTCTAGGCCAGTTGAAATCTACTTTATTTTCGTTATAGGAAGGATTCACTGTGCCAGAACTTTCCTTTATATTTCAGAGAGTAGACAGAGGCGCACTGAAGGCATGTAGTTAGTGTAGAAGGTACCACATGAATCCCAGATACTTAATGCAGTGGTTATTAAATACTTAATGTTGTATCTATTAAACATCAACCTGAATCATAAAGACAGGGTGGATACTTTTGAACCACTAATTAGGATGGGCTAGCCTACTTGACATGGTGCTTCAAGTTCTTTTTAGTGAAAATATATTAAAAAAAAGGAATAACATATAATTTAAGATTAATGGGCTATTTCCTATTCAGTGCTGTGATTAATTTATCTACATGACAACGCAATACATGTTATTTCAGACGGTAACGTTAATTATGCTTGTAGGCTAGACTAAAGGACGGAGGACACCAGACAAAATGTGTCATCCGGTAAGATGCTGGGTTTTAATGTTATATCTAACATGAGTAAACATGGTCGTTTTTCATTTGGCAGAGTTACTCTTTTTAGCTAATTACTGGCAATCTAGTTAACCGTAGGTGCTATGCCGGTTGTGCAATTGTACTGCACTGTATGTAAGAACTGCTGATGACATTGTGTAATGTGTGTGTGTGTGTTACAACAATCTACCAATCTACGATACAGCCTTTAGGTCTATAAAACTATTTACAAGGTGCCCTCACATGTGTAATCTTGCTAAACAGACAAGCTGTAACCACAGTAACCACAACAGGGTAACTCAGTGCTTGAGCTGACATTAACCATACATGGAGTCTCAAGTTTTATGACTCAGAAATCTGTTCCTAATAACTCACATTCTTTCTATTGCTTTTCTGAAATAGTTGTATGAAGTGGAGGTAAGAATTTACATACAGGTTCTGTTAATTAAGTTGTTGTATTTAATAACACCGTGCAACTGTTCGATTAATTGTCTATGTGGGTTAGTTTGGGCATTATTTGGGTTTATATGTGAAGGACAGATAAACTCACCTGTTCCTGCTATGCACCATCCCATGAAAATGTATGAAAAGTTTTTAAAGCACAACAATGCCAACTATATCGCTATAACTATATTGTTAGTATGCTAGCAAGCTTTAATCAGTAAGACAAGTATCAAAAGTATCAGTGCCAATGTGGCTGTTGCTGAACTTAAAAAGGTTTCTGCATGTCTTTTAGGTAGCTGGTTCGCTAGTTGAAAACCAAAACTCTTTACTGCTGTTTGAACAGGACCTGCATGACCGACACCGGGGATTGCAGCTCATCGCCCGCTAAGTATTCCCGAAAGGGATGTGTGTGTTCTTGCTCTTGTGTGTCGGTACCTGTTTGATATGCAGATAAAAGTACTGTCATACTGTCGATTCTGTGTTCCAGCTGGGGCTAAGACTGGTTGAGGGAGGCCACTGTATGCTGCTTCGGACATGACCAACTACTGAGGAGTGCGGTGCACGCAGTGGCGGTTCTACATGGAATTACGCCCCGGGCGAGACCCCCCCCGCCGAAAAAAAAATTTCTTATTTATGTTTTATTATAACAATATAAGTGAAAGACAAACTTAAATGTATCAATTGCACAAATCCTTCAATAGAACATTTGAATAACAAACTTAAGAGGATCAATCCACACATCATGTACATTAATGTTAGCTAACCAGCTCTCTGCAAGTTAGGTTGTGCAAGCACTCAACATGCATTATGGTTAGTTGAGTTAGCTAATCGTGGCTAACGGGATTTCGCTAACGCTTGCTTGTATAGTTGTGTCAAAAGGAAATCTATGGTCTAACCAGCTAGCTATCGACCTGTTCATTATTAAGATTATACTAGTACTCTGTATGCTGTTATATTCTAGCTATATTCTTTAGTTGTGGCTAGCGGGATTTCGCTAACACTTTAGCCTAGTGTCAGATGAATGAACATGTTCATACCCTATGGTCAAATCAGCTAGCTGACGCTAGCTAGCAAACAATTATGTTGGTGCTCAACATTAGCTGGTTGCCTTAATATGAATGTAGGTTAAGTTACACGTGACTGAAAACACAATGTAATAGACTACTCTGTAAAAGATGTATTCAATTTCCCTCGGGATAAATAAAGTATCTATCTATCTATCTATCTATACTCTGCTAACTACTACCTTCACCAAGTTGAAGCAGTCAGTGGTCTCCTTCCACCAATTCGCCTTGCCCTTGGTGACCACATAATCGTTCTGTATTACCTATTTGTATTAGCCATTTCACACAATTCAGAAAAACGAAAACGTGCAGGAATTATAGGCCTGTAATTATAATGTTATGAATGTGCGTTATTTGGAAGAAAGTCGAGGTGTGACTGCTATACAGTGGACCCCCCCACCCCCTTGTCCGTTCCATTTGGGAGACTCAGAGGTGAACTGTCCCCCGCGCCCCCTCCCCTTCCCCTTCCCCCTTCTCCCTTCTCACTCAGGATCTGTCCACGGCACCTTCTTAGCGAACAGAGGCGCCTGCAGCTGCAGGGGGCGCCAATTTGCCAATTCCACACACAGTGATATGATAGATAATAGAAAACCGCTTCGCGGCCCAGATGATTTTTTTTTAAGTGCTCGTGCCGCCCCCCACGTCTTATGAAAAAGTGCCGCCCCGGGCGGCTGCCCGGTTCGCCCGTGCCTAAAACCGCCCCTGGGTGCACGGACAGGTCGTGGGTTAATCTATTCAACGCTCTCCAGCTGCCAAACAAAGGGAGATTCTTGTTAGATGTTTGGCGTGACAACATAAGTGCTGAATCACTAATTTGCATGTGTAACTGCATTAGCTAAAGTTAGTTAATAGAACTTTAATGTACAGAGATACCAAGGAAAAAAGGAGATCATCATTATGCTATTCATGCTCTATTATACAATCTCTACCCTATGTTTGCATTATTATCTGTAATATCCTGAGTTCATGCTGCAGAAAATAGCCGTTCCGCTTGAAGTGCAGGGAGGGCCGAGTGAGAAAGAGAGAAGAGGGAGAAACAGAGATAAAGAGGGAGAGAGTGATGAAGGAAGAAGATAAGGGCTATTACTTGGGGCTTTTAATGACTTTTAATGGTGTGTGGGGCTCTTGGTTAAGAGGCCAATAAAATGGCCATTTGAAACAGCAGGAACACTAATGAGACTGACGGCAAGGGCAGATTTACCCTCCTTTGGCCACTGCAAAGAGGAGACAGGGCAGGGTTGTTTTTGCTCCCTAATACACCCCTTTGTGTTCATGCCTGAAAATTGGCAACACACTTTATCGCCATTATACGTCATGCCATTTGCATCACGGAAGGAGCTCCCTTCAAACATGTCAGATTTCTTCCCCTTCTCCAAACCCTGCTTGTGGCAGTTGTTTTCTCTCGACTGAGTGTGCCAGTTTGGAAGCCCTCCTCTTTTCTGCAGTTCAAAAGTATGTCTGAGCATGTGTCTAAGTGTGTCTTAGCGTGTTTCTAAGTGTGCGTGTGTGTGTGTGTGTGTGTGTGTGTGTGTGTGCGTGCGTGTGTGTGTGTGTGTGCACGTGTGTGTGTATGAGTAAATGTGAGTTCCCTGTCAGAGGAGGTACAGAGGATTTGATGGCATTACACAAAAGGAGCTTACTTCTCCTCCACTCCTGTGAGCATAGTATCAGCACATCACAACATCACAAAACCTGCCATCCGTGTCATTGAAAGCACTTCTGGCCTTGGAGCATGGCACGTACAGGAGTCTCGTTATCCCATCTTTCTCTACCTCTACCAAGCTCAGAAAGACACATATAGACACACTCAGTGGCCACACTGGCTTGGAGCACAGAACAGAACCGCTCCAGTCAAGGTTGAAAATCATGGCTCGGGTTTCATGGTCCAGCTGCATGAGGAGTGAAACAATGGACCATCCATCCCAAAGAAAATAAAATGTACTTTAAATGTGTATTTTTTTTAGATTTATTTTTGGGCTTTTTTATGCCTTTATTTGGATAGGACAGTGAAGTTATGACAGGAAGCGAGGCGGAGAGAGGATTGGGAAATGACATCAGGCCAGACTTGAACCTGTGTCCCCTCGGGCAATGTAGCCCGCAAGTGAGGGGCTTTATTGGCTTGCGCCACCGTGCCCCCCTTAAATGTGTATTTTTGTTTGCGTTCCTGTTGTTTTTCTTTTTGATGATACCCATGTTTATTTTCTTTTTGTAGAGGTAGAACAATTAGAATATCACGTACGCTCTCTACCCCTACCCCAATCAAGAAGGGGTTAGAAGGGAATACAAAACAAACAAGCATACTGCACAGTTATGCTATACATTCTATTATTCAAAAATGTGGGCTCGATAGCATCTATTTATAAAAATGTATGAACATTCATCAAAGTGACCATTCTGCATGTGCTATATAGATTTAGTGTGCTGATAGTACTCACTGAATATGTATTATTTTCACTGACGCACGATAATGTTACAATCTTAACTTTTATTGTTAATCAAATATATATATGTGTGTGCGTGCGTGCGTGCGTGCGTGCGTGCGTGCGTGCGTGCGTGCACTCAGGTTGTGCATTGACATTGATGATGTGTTTCATATGTGGCTCATATGGAAGTCTTTCTCTGGTTAGGCAGGTCTTTGATGAGTTGTGGTTAGTACATGTCATTCCCCACACTCCATTTCTCTTCATAGTGCAGGCAAGTGAGGTCAGAGGTCAACAGGCAGGAGGAAATTGCCTTTTTTGTGCACATCCAAAAGCGTTCACTCATTTCAACTGCAGCAGTGAGCAGGGAGAGGCTCTCTGACAACAGCTTTTGGTGTGTGTGTGTGTGTGTGTGTGTGTGTGTGCGTGTGTGTATTAGGTATTGTGAGATTGCCAGTATGTGTGTGCATGTGTATGTGTGTATGTATTCATTTGTGTTTCTTTCTTTGTGTATGTATATTTATGTGTATTTGTCTGTGTGTGTGTGAGAGAGACTGCTCTTTGTGTGTATATGTTTATGTGTATTTATCTGTGTGTGTGTGAGAGAGACTGCTCTTTTTGTGTGTGTGTGTGTGTGTGTGTGTGTGTGTGTGTGTGTGTGTGTGTATGTGTGTGACTGATCCTTGTGTGTGTGTGTGTGTGAGAGACTGCTCTTTGTGTGTGTGTGTGTGTGTGTGTGTGTGTGTGTGTGTGTGTGTGTGTGTGTGTGTGTGTGTGTGTGTGTGTGTGTGTGTGTATGTGTGACACTGCTCTTTTGTGTGAGAGACTGCTCCTTGTGTGTGTGTGTGGGTGATGTTTTTTCAATCCGTGGCTTCTTATTGATCATGTCCCCGGACGAGGCTTGGCAAGTGAAGGTAGCCCAGGAGATATGTGGAGCAGTGAAAGATATCACACAGAGGCGGCCCGTGGCCGAGCAGAACGAGATTAGCAGTGGGGCACGGCAGAAAATCAATGCAGGGGGTTTACCCTCGCTGGTCTCCCAGAGATAGGGGTGCGCCCGATCAAAACCTGCTATAGGGAAGCTTTCAGAAGGGGCAGATCATGTTGATAGCACACATATACTCCACTCCATATTCTCACAGCAGGTTCAAACCCCAAAGTAATTACTGTTACTGGTACTGAAGTGGCTGAGTGACACTCCCAGTGTGTGTAAGGGAGAGAGGTCATACGGCATTTGCATTGTAGGATACTTGTATAATCCTACTTATATTATATGTACATGTATTCATATACATACATATATTCAGTAGACAGTTTTTGATTGGGGATATGAATCAATCAGGGCCATGTTCTGAGATCAGCTTTTGCTACTGTGATACTGTGATGTTAACAGGCCTCTGCGGTCATCCACTTCTGCTCTGGACATCAACAGCCCCGCTTAGCATGATTGTCTACTTCCTCTTTGTGTTGTAAGAGCAAGCTGTGTTTGTCCTCTGCTTGTGCACTGTGACCCATTGTGCTGCCTGACTTGTTAAACACCCATGTGTACTTTATGTAACTCTCATATACGTTGCGTATATGCTGACGCTGAGCTGCTGCTGTGGCCCTCACATGGTTTTGTGGTCAGCTCCCAAAATACTTTGTTTTGAATATCAGTGTCAACAAGGTCAGTGTTACATTTTTAGGTTTTCACTGGTCAAAAAAGAAATATATATATATATACTATATATATATATATATATATATATATATATATATTAGTGCTGTCAGTTTAACGCGTTATTAATGGCGTTAACGCAAACCCATTTTAACGCCGTTCATTTTTTTATCGCGAGATTAAGTTTTTTTTTTTTTTTTAGATTAACATTCTTTTTGGCCTAGCAAACTGTGTAGTAGGCTAACATTATGGTTTGAGTGAATGGTGAGTGCGATACAGCGAAATGGATGATAAAAAGCTGAATGGAAAGTTTACTTTTAAAAGTTGTGTTAAGCAAAAGAAGCGAGCTTCACTGTTTTCTGAAAATGTCAACAGGCAGCTGGCTGAAAGCAAAGAAGTAGTAGGCTTACCTTTTATTGGTAACCTAACTGTTACGGTTCATTGTTTCTGAAATAAGAGGCCTGACTGCTATGTTCCCAGCAAACTTGAAAAAAAGAAAATATTAAACCATGGTTTAACTGCACTATAGGCTGAGTCCTTGTTTACCTGAAATGTGCACTTTATAATTTTATTTTGTACCGCCCTGTTTGGCAATGTTGGTTTTCAATAAAAGAAAACATTTGCTTAAAGCAAGCCAATCCACTTTTCCATGTTGATAAGGCATTACAATAAAAATAAAATGATGGAAAAAATAAATAAACAAAGGGATATTTAGAATAGATAAAATTTTGCGATTAATCGCGATTCATTTTGAGTTAACTATGACATAAATGCGATTAATCGCGATTAAATATTTTAATCGTTTGACAGCACTAATATATATATATATTATCCGGCCTATATATATTTTATATATATATTATCCACCAACACACACACACACACACACACACACAGAGAGAAAGAGAGAGAGAGAAAGAGAGAGATAAACATTGGAATAAAATTAAATAATAGATGCATACGTATCTCTCTCTCTGTGTGTGTGTGTGTGTGTGTGTGTGTGTGTGTGTGTGTGTGTGTGTGTGTGTGTGTGTGTGTGTGTTGGTGGATAATATTTTTTATCTTGATAATGAGCTGATGACCTCTTCCATGTAAATACACTGAAAAATCTGAATGACACAGTATTTTCTCTGAAGAGTCTGTGACGGGGCACCTGTGTGACCCGCCACTGCAGCCTGTAGGCTGCTGCTTTAGTGGACTGGGTGCAGGTGTTTTGTGTGTGTGTGTTTTGTATGTTCAATGTTGTATCCATGTGCAGTTTATATGTTATGGCTGATTTATTATGTGTCGGCTATGCCGTCACCGAGCCGTGATTACTACGTTGGTGTAGTTTGGTTTTCCCAGCTGTTTGGGACATCATGTTTAGGTATGGCTGCTGTGAGCCACAGGTGTTGGTGCCTTGCTGATGACACACCTGAAATTAATGATTGGTATGAGCCAATTGAAGGTGCTTGTCAAGGCTACTTAAACTTACCTTTTTCGTTTGTTCAGGGGAGTTGCCAGTTTAATAGGACGTAAGTCCTTGGAGCTCTCACGATGGACTAGCTAATGTGGTCCTTTTAATTATTTAGTCGACTAATTTGCGTATTTGTTTGTGGCTATAATGCCCATGTATTTGTCTTTTTGAAAAGTTTAATTTATATTCATTTGTTATTGTCATTTGTTATTCATTGTTTTTACTGCCTTATGGGCCTGATTTGGGTAAAATAAAGCCCATCTTTATGACCATCTTCTACCTCTTGAGTCCTCTTTGAGATAACATCTAGCTCAAGACGCAAAGCTATCCCGACCTTTCACAGAGTCGCTTCGTTGAAAAGTGACCTTTCTGTGTTTTGCAGTAGTACTGCTGTTATATACCCTATAGAGTTTTTGTTGAAAAGATAATTTGCTGCGATTATACAACTGATGCATTTATAATAGAAAATAAATAATTGCTTTCATTTTCCTTCAGTGCTCTAGCTGTGCCCTTTGTTTGCATGAAGGTGAACCTTGGAAAAGGAAAATGACACTCAGATGTAGTAATTTAGATGTCATCCATAATGATTTGGGCTTGTGTAGAGGTGACACCACAGAAAAGAGTGCTATCAACAAGCCTTAGAACAGAGCATAGCAGTATCATTACAAGATATTTGAGCTCAGCGAACACAACATTTGATATGTAACTCTGATCTTAATGTTCTGTTGTGTTTACCGTATAGATCAATTGAACTCTGTTTTCCCATGGTCTGATGTCGGACAGGGGATAATATGAAACTGTTCTACCGTAGGTACAAGAGGCCAGGCTCCCGGCCTTGGTGTAATGACATAATTAATGATGAGATTAAATATTGCCGTTGCAAAACAGAACAAAATGTTTAAAAAAATACATACCCTCATGGTCTCTCTCTAACCCTCCTTATCATAACCATTAACATTTTCTATGGTTGGTTTGCCCCATTTCATTGCCCCAGATCATGTACTAGCAGAGGGTAGGTGCAGGTTTGAGTCTAGCAGTCTAGCAAATGGATTCATTGCTTATCCACAAGCCCACCCCATCCCACACGCTGGTTGAGCGAGGCCCAAGTAGTAGTGACACACGGCCGATCTATGCTACAGCTCTTGCACACGTGTCAGTCTGTGAATTATTCACATGGCCCCTGTGTTGGCACGGCTGCACTTCCGCATCATGCCCGCATATAAATGCATTAATTTGCTCGTATTGCCATGACTACCCAAAGGTTCCACTTTGGAACAGAGATGGGGTCCACAATCGGGTCTTCACAACACAACTAAATTATGATGTTCCCGTTTTTTGCCCACGGACCTGTGGAGATGATTGGATGGGTTTCCTCTGAGAAACCTGGTCCCAGAGACACAGAGGGCTTCAAAAAGACCACACGCCTCTACTTCGTGATTAACCACACCACCATAATTCATCATGGGATTTGAAAGATGTGATGTGTAACTCTGGGCCTCAGTCAAAAAAAGATGAAAAGAAAAAAAGTGTCTCTTGTAGAAACCATGTGGATTATGTGTGCTTGAGGATGTATTGCATCAAATTATGCAACTCAACATACATTTTTGCCATAGGTGATGAGAGGATTAGCTATATATAGTACTTCATGTGAACTTATATGCATCATGTATTATTCATAGTATTTAAATAAATATCATAACCTGAGTGGTCCTAGCCAGAGAGAGGCTGACACTGGGACAGATATAATTCAGGGTTGTGCCTTTGGTCCATCTTATAGGCTGACTGTAAACAAATGGTTAAACTCTCATAGGGACTGATGTTGAAGGCAAGTATGTTACCAAGACCTAAGAGAGAACACCCTAAGAGAATGCACACACACAAACACAGGCACATGTGCACACATATATATACACACCGACACACATAGGCACTTCGATGCACGCACGCACACACAAACACACACACACACACACACACACACACAGACACACACACTGACACTCACACACACACACACACACACACACACACACACACACACACACACACACACATACAGCTAAGCACACAGTAGAACCGTTTGACCACAAGTTTTCCAGCCCCAGCCATATGTTCTCTCACGCTACATGTGAGCTCCGCTTGGTGAAATTTATGGCTTTCAGCAGTGGCCTTGGGAAATGGATTGCATCATAAATACAGGCGCCCGACAGGCCAAATGTAACGGCATGGCATGGTCCCAGTGTGTAAGTGATGCTTCTTACCCTGTCTCCTCGCCGTGCCAGGATTCAATCATCTTTATGCACACCAAACGTGCTCTTCCACTGAGGAAAAAAAAAGATTAATATGGCACACCCCAACACAGCCACTGTAACCGATGAGTTACAATGAGAAGCCCCATAAGATGTGCATTGGCTGAGCTGACAGATGCATGAGTTAAAGTGTGATACAAATATCAAGAGAAATGTATAGCCTGACAATCAAAGGGTTTCTGTAATGCTCTGGGTGAGTACGGTTATGATCGTAGCATAGCAGGTTAATTGGGTGAGGTTATAATGAGTGGGGGGAATCAGTGTCATTCTGTTGCAGCTGATGGAAGACTTAATGGCTGATTATTATTCTGAGGTGTAATGAGCGCATCAGGCAAGCAATCAGATGGAAATTTCCCACACGCCTCTCCACAGAAAAACGAAGCAAATTCATTTACATGCGAAATAAATGCTGTCAGTTAAGAAATACAGCTGTGGCAACAACAATGCAATATTCATCTGGCCCCTTGATTGGATCAAACTGTGCCCTAGAAGATGGACTGTATTGAATTCGATTTTGTCGACGTTAGTATCATCAGCTACTTCCAATGGCTTTTGAAAAGGCTGGGACTAGAATTGAGTAGCTGAGGCTGAACATCTACAATGTCTTGGTTTTCAGAGAGACATCACCTGGATGACAACAGACAGCAGCACACTAAGAAGTTTGGGCATTCTCATTTCAACAGATTGTTATTGAAATGCAACACTGAGAGCAATTGGGGACATTACAGGTTAGGTGCTCTCCGCACACTAAGAAGTTTGGGCATTCTCATTTCATCAATTTATTAAACAAGAACCTCCTCTGAATGTGTCGACGCCTTACCAGCATAATCAGCGCCTAACCCCGCCCATTAGTGTTATTTAGCGCGCAGCTAAAATTCCTTCCACCTATGGATGATGAGTTAAAATTAGAATTAGAGCTTTTGGTTCACGAGGTTACAGCAAACTAACCCGGGTAAATATAGAAACTCATAAATATTTCTCCATTTAGCCCTTCCGTCCACACTAAAAGTTGTGATCACTTTGATTTCAAGACTGTCTTTTATTGGTGAGCTGATTTTGGGAAATTAAACTTTTCAGCGAACATTGAGTTTCTGGGTTACTATGGTTATCCCTCAGGGTGCCTCTGCAGCTTCATATTAACAAGTTTATGTTCACGAGTTCATATTCACACATATTAACATGAGTTAATCACACACAGGCAACTGCAAACTGTTAAGATGGTTCCCTAAGCTAGAGATAGCTAGGATAGTTAATATCCAGGTTAACTGCTCCATAACGTCAAAATAAACATGGAAGGTGAAATGAATATGCTGCTCTGTCTCTACAATTTACTTACCGGTAGTTTAGTTAGTGTACTTCGAGTACCAGTACTTTTCCTGAATAGATACGCGTTACTACTCCTATGCAGAAGGTGTGCACTGTACTCGGTGTGCTTAAACTATGAGTGAATGAGCGGCGATTCTGGGTAAGATGTGGCCGAACTTTTCCCGAACAGCTAGCTGGTGGGACAGTTTGTAATTCTATGTGTTTGTATGCCTACTAAATGATATATCAAATATAACCATAAAAAAAAAATAACATTTCTGATGTTCGTATTTTTCAAATTTCTCACAGGCACATAGCTTTCATTTAGCAGCTGATATGTCATGTTAAAACACCTCTTGTTTCGTTACTAATATATAATTAGGCACACTTTACGCATCTCCTCCATCTCTTTGCGACGAACACCCACTTTCCCACACCCACTTCCCAGCAGCGGTAATCTGCGCTTTTACTCAGGTGCGCCTCCTTTGGAAATACGGTTTTATGTCTTTACCCGCTATTTTACGCCTGAAATGGGCGCAATCCTGTTAGTAAATGAGGCCCTCAGTGTGGTCATGGTGCCTAATATGTCTTTAGCACTTTCTAAGAAGATTACATGTCTGGTGACGACTCATTTAAATGTTGGAAGTAAATTGTGGCAAAAGGCAGAGTTTCCTTCTAAAACGGGATCAGTTTAGTTTAACTTTAACTTAACTTAACCACCATTCAACATTGTTGTTTTAGGTTTATACTAGCACCATTGCTTGAAGTTCTGTTGGCACTGAATTGTTTTAGAAATTTCGACAAACTTATTGCACCAGCTAACCAGTACCAAACACACTGAAACTCCCCCGGTCTTTTACTGTTATAAATCTCGCTCCATGAGACTGCTATCAGGGTGATAAACCCATACAAACCCCCTATGTTGCTGCTATTCACCAGCGAGGACACCAGCTAAACAATGCTGTTGCCATTTCTCCTCCTGGATCAATCATTGAGATACAGCAAGAACACTCACAACAGCTACCATTAGGCACCATTTAGCCTCTGACATTTAAATGTGTCTCTGACATCAAATGCCTTTGTTTGAGCATTGAGGCAGTAAAAGAACAGCCCACTGAGCCAACGTATTGACCTGCGACAGTTTCATACTGAGATCTGCAATCTATTGCATTTAGTTTTATTGCTCACAGACATGATCAATTTCTTCACCGCATGAGACCATTGTGGACCAGTGAGTACACAGCTTTCCCCTCAGAATGTTGTTACGTGGTGTGAAACAGACACGTCCGTTGTCATTTTCAATGTATTTATGATGTCTGTTCTGTTTTTAAGGTGGCAGCCATTCTCTTGGCTCTGCCAATCTCTTTTTCTGTGTGGCCTGTTTCTGTTTACCTCTTGTTTTTGTTTTTCTTCTTCTTTTTCTCTGAACCTTACTTCACCCTTTTGTGCTAGTCTCTTTCTTAGAGTTTCTTTCATTCTCGTGACCTGTTAGATGACATCTCTTTACTCTGGTGTGCAGGAAAGTGCAGTTTTGCAGTCACTACCCTCTTGGTCTTCACATCTGCTCTAGTAATTCTGGGAGAAGATGGGAAGAGAGGCCAGGAGGTGTGATGGGGAAATGATCTGCCCATGTACAAAGCAAGTTCAACAAGGCTGCATGGCATAGACATCAAAGAAGAAAATTGAGAATGGTGGATTCTGTGTGCTACAGACTCTCCAAAGAAGAAATGGATACATAATTGGTGTTGAGTATGTTTACACTATGAGCCATTCAATTCTATTCAAGTTATTGCTTCTTCTGTCCGAACACAATGTGCAAGACTTCACTTCAACAATTTGAAGCATTTTTTGGGTGAAAAGGAAATATAAATTGAACAGCGGAAGCCTTCACCAGATCTTTTGAAGACGTGCAACAGAAAAGGGGCCAGGAAATCGAATTTTGTGTATAATCGTGGCACTTCGAGCGGAGTGAAGCTTCTGCAAGGACATAGCATTGAATGTATCATTGATGGTGCTCACAACAAGGTAAAAGAAATCCAAAAGGCCTCATCAATCCAACCAATCCATAAGAAAAGTCTAGTGTGTATTTTACTAGCGTGTCACTACGTCTGTTCATACACGTACATATAAGGGTTATGTGGTCGAGCCACATACTGTATGTCTCACCTTAGTAGATCTAATGTCAGGTGATCTTATTGGGGATGGTACTCAAAATTACATTTAAAGTAAAGACCTGTCCAGACTTGCCTGCCCGGCAATAAACCCAATGGCATCTCCTGCAGTACATATCAGTACAATTGTGTGGCTACCAGTGGTTACTTATTTGGTTGGAGGTCAGTATGTTTGTTAAGCTGTCAGTTCCTTCGGTTGTAGTCTTTGAGTGTAAGCTCTTTAGGCTGTTTAGCCTTTTCTGCCATGTGATCAGACAGTGTGACATCTCTTGAAACTGGAGTCCCGATGATTGCAAAAGAGTTTGTTCTTGAGTACATCTTACATAATCAGCTAATCATTAACTTGAGTATTTATTTTTGGAGCTGTTGCGTTCAGAAATTTTCATAGAAGTATTTGCTCTGTCAAAGTCTGAAAGGAAATGTCAGGATCTATCACTATATGAACCACTCCAACAAAGCCTTGCTTTTCCACACATAGTTACCATGCCAACCCAGTTAGGATGTTGAGGGTTGAACTGATCTGGCTCGGATCTGGCCCGGATCCTGTTGAAGGTTACTGTCCAATACGTGAGGAACTCCTAGTGACCATCTACTAAAATCAGTCAAGCACTGTATTCCTCCCTGTGTCATTTTTCAAACACTGAAGCATGTAATTGAAATAACTACAACCAAGTGCACACGTATCCAGCATCCATACAGAACAGCAAGTTATTCTGCATCTGAATACTGCAAGGAAACCCTCCCCTTTGCTAGTTAAGAGCAGCTTGATCAATGTGGATGAGAGATCCAATCATGAGTTTTTTCTTTGCTTTGCTCAAGGATTTGTTTGAGCAATGACCCACTGAGCCATCTGTAGATTCGAACCATTTTAAATCTATAAATTAGATTTACATAAATAACAGTAGACTTTGTAATCCCTGCTGTGATGGCATTTAAAAAGTAGAGAAAAAGTGGGATCAAGGCCAACGATTTCATCCACAGTTCAGGCAAGCATTGTTAATACCAAGTTCATCTAACAATAATTCAGTTAATTTCCTCTTGAGATGAGGCTTAAGCGCCTCAGAAAGTGTTTTCCTTTAACCGAGTGATCCTCAAGCAGACCAAATGTCTGAAACCTCCTCATTTATGTGAAAAAAAGTCTTATCAGGGAATATAGCCAAAGTCTGGTCCTAGACACTTGGCGTAATCTCTCTGTATGAATCATCCATGGTGGTGTGGACCCTAATCTCACGGTCTGACTGCAATTACTCCAGAGCTTTTCACACTCTTACACCACAAGAACACAATAAATCCGTCTTTGTAGCTCTAATGCTCTGTGTGGCATTTGCAAAGGTATCACTGTGTTATGGTCATGGCAAGCACAGTGCAGAGAGAGAGATTTGACAGTCATAGTCTCTTTATCATTACAAAATGGTCATAATACAACAGACTCACAAAAACACAACAGCCTAATGTACACTATCATGGTCTGTTTCTTCTTTACATAAAATAAATAGAGCAGTCTCAATTCCGTTGTATGTTTCAACACTGTTATTAAGTCTGCTTTTTTAAATTAAACTGTTTCATAGCAACATTCTGATCCAGTTTTTTGTTAAAATATCCACTTACTGAGGACTGTTTGCATTTTATTTGTTGCTTGTCTTTGCACTGAATATGAAAAAATCACAGAGGGAAAACTAGTAAAGAAACACTGGCTACTGAAGTCTTACAGTGTCTAAAGTTCCATCATCTGTGCATTAGTGGGGCTTTAATGAGCTTCATGCTGCTGAGGTTTAGCCCCGGTGGCTAAACGCAGAGATACAGCAGCTTCTACCTTCCTATGAATATACAGCGCTTCCCTAACAGGGTAATTCCCTCCTTTGCTGCCCTGCTATCCATCCCTCTCCCCCTCCTTCTTTCGCACTCTCTTTTCCTCTGTCAATCTTACACTATCTCTCTCCCTTCATCGTTTTCTCTCCCCCACTTTCTCTTCTTCTTTACTCTCTCACTCTTCTCTTCTGTCAGTCTTACACTCTCCATTTCTGTCTCTCCCTCTCACTCTCTCTCTCTCTCCCACAGACCTAATCATAAGCCGATACTTAGTATTCTGTGGTATTAAAAGATGGGCCATTTCTATCTCTCCTTCCCTCTCTCTCCTCCTCCACTAACCCTATCTCTCTTACTATCGTTCTGTCTCCTTCCTTCCCTTTTTTCAATTTCCCTCTCTACACCCCTCCCTGTCCATCTCCTTGTCTTTCTCACTTTTTCTCCCTCTACTCTTTCCATATCCTCTCTCTCTTCCTCTCTCTCTCTCTCTCTCTCTCTCTCTCTCTCTGCGTCTCCCTCTCAGCATGTGGTCTGGAGATGGGTCCTCTTTTTGCATCCTCTTCTCCAGATTCCCAGCTTATCTTTGACAGTCAGTCCTCAGGATTTCAGGCCGAGTTACAGCGCACATATCTTCCGGAAAAGCCTCTCTCTGTTTCTCAGAGCCCTGCCTGAAAGGGCAGCTTTCACACACAAGGCAGTTGGAGAGTGGTGTTTGCTTATCAGTCTGCTTTAAATGGCTTTACCTTGTCGAAGCATGGCCCGTTTTAATTAAATTAAAGTCTGGCAACTTTCTAAATTAAAATCTTTCCCCCAATCATTTCCTCTGAGGTTGGGGAGTTTTACATAACAACAGCACAAAGGTTAATGGCACTGAGAGTGATGAATTCCCCCCTCCTTTCTCTCTCTGTCTCTCTCATTTTCTCTATGACAATAACCAAGTTCATTACATAAAATTCATCATTTATGTGTTCCAAGGCGGTACATAACAAGTGACCTCTCAAGGTCAGACACTGAATCTGTATTATTTGGTTGAAAATGACTGCCTGAGTAAAGGTCGCTGTGCGTGTGTGTGTGTTTTGAAATCTGAGCTGACAGGATTGCAACTCAGGCTTCTGGAACGGGAAGGGAGTTCTGGAGAGGGATTCCATTCCATCAATACCGTGGCCTTCCCAACGGATCAAGCTTGACACTGGGATTGGGAGGATACCGATGGCCCAGATTTTTCACGTCAGTTTAAGGCATGGCTTTGGTGTTGGGTAATACAGAGAGGAAGCAGCACCAGGGGCCCAGGGAGAGGGATTTCCTTTGTGAGCTACAATCTCACTGAATAACACATGCTATGATCCCTGTCTAAATTTAACACACGTAGGTACTGTATATAACTATTATTTTCACTAAACAGTTAGAAAAAGGGGCTCTACAGCGAGTCCCAGTGAAAGAACCCTGATTAGTTCAGGATTGGTTCTATAAGGGCTATTCCATTTAGAGAGTTCTTTGGTTGAGATGAACAAAAACAGTGCTTAAGATACCGAATAGACACACAATGGTAAAAAAAAGACAACTTGCAAGTGTTGTGTCGTTTGACTGCAAGCTCCTTATTTTGAAAAGCATACAGGCAGGAAAGAGGAGGCAGGTCTAACTTTGACATAACAAAGACAGTGACGGTAACAGATATGCTAACTTACACAGGGGAGCTAACACATGGATGAATTGATGACAGTGATAACGCACTAACACGAGCCGAGACCCAGTATGGTGCAAGCCAGTCTCAGACGAGTACCACCGCCCTGTTCCGTCTGACCAGTTGTACCCACTGACTGACCCAATGGCTCGTCAGCTTACAAGAAACTTCTTCTTTTGCCCTGAGGACTGAAAACCCGTATTTGTGCACCTGGAGCAAATTCCTCTCCCCAGCAGTGGGTGTCATAAAGCCACCTCTCTCAAGACCCGGCATCAGCAAGAGATTGCCTGGCCAGCTCATACACCTCCCGCAGCACTTCACGCAGCTTGTAGAAGAAGTCTATGCCAGGCGCACCTCTCACCTCTGGCTCTGGGGGTGGCCCGAACACTAAATCCACAGGAGTCCACAGCGACCGCCCTCCTAGTGCCCCCATGGTTGAAAAAGCATTGCTAAAATGCCCTCTGGAGTGATGAAAACGAGGGCAAATTACCTATTGGCTGCCCTTCACATGGAAAACAAATGATTGAGTGCCCTCTGGGGTGCCCCTTCATGCAATAAATTATGAAAATTCAATAACCTGTCTTGATGAGTGTCCTCATAGTGGTGAAGAAGTGATGCAGTGCCCTGTAAGGTGCCCTTAAAATGTTCTCCCCTTGATGATCTCTATGGGTGCCCTTCCATTGGACAAGTGTGCCGTTATGAATTCCCCCTATGCTGCCCCTACATGACAGTGTCCCGAAGAGTGCCCTTCACAGTAGAGGGAATGGAACGCAGTGCTAGGGTACTTCTACATCTAAGAAAACATGAAGTGCCCAATTAGGTACTCCTTTAATGGAGTAAAGTGCCCCTCCAGTGGATAAAATGTGATGCAGTGCTGTAAAGGGTGTCCCTACATGAGTGAGAATGTGGGGAAGTTTCCTAATGGAAGCCCCTCAGGAACGAACATGTGATGTGGTGCCATATAGGTACTCTTACAATGGGATAAACTTGAGGGTGGCACGGTGGCTCAGGTGCTGGCACTGCCGCCTCACAGCAAGAAGGTCCTGGGTTCGCTTTGCACATGGGGCGTGTTGGTACTGGGGGGCAGGTAGTCCCCAGTGCTCAGGTGGGCTATCTCCCGGGCCTTTCTGTGTGGAGTTTGCATGTTCTCCCCATGTTCACAAGGGGGTTCCTCCACTAAAAACCCCAACAGAAAAACATGCAAAAGAACAGAACCACTCTCCTGTCCGTCCCTGACCAAGACGGACGGTTCACTTGACTTGTTCCCCGGGCGCCTAAAGACTGCTCCTGGGGTCCTGGAGGAAGGACAGTCCGGGATGGGATAAATGCAGAAGACAAATTCACGGCGACCTCGGCCTGCGTGTGTCTGTGTCCTGTGTCGCCACCTTATATATGCACGTGTGTGTTGCTGTGTGTCGTTGTGCCACAATAAAACTGATTGAAGTCAGCCTTGTTCGTTAAAGGTGCCTTCCGGTACCCTAAGATGCCCTTCAAAGTGAAAAAACATGATGAAGAGAAAAAAAATCCCTCTGAAGAAAATGATATGCAGTGCTCTCAAGTCTCCTCTACAATGAGCCCTAGTAACAAAAGACTAACCCTGGATCTATTCATCTGTCATTACGATCATGCATATGTAACGCCGTCAAAAATAATGTGATGTCATTGATCAAAAACAATTATGTTTTTAAGTAGCAGATCTAATTCACACTACTTGGCATGCATGCATTTTGTGTGAGCTCAAGAGAGAGAGAGAGAGAGAGAGAGGGAGAGAGAGAGAGAGAGAGAGACCACTGTTTGGTTGGTAGCTAGCTAGCGAATTCACTAAGGCAAGACTCTGCAACCTAGGGGGAGCTCAGTGGTAAAAAATACCAATTCTCACATACTTGGGCTTTTAGGATATAGGACGTTTTTTCGAAGGAAAAAAAAGGATAAAGGCAGCGAGGCTCAGGCAAGGCTAGAGGAGGCGGAGGAAGAGTTATCTCCTGTTGCTGACCATTTGGGCAAGAGGAAGGTAGAAGGGAATGCAATGAGAATGAGAATGGTTTAGACTCAACCTTAAAGTCAGTTCTTCAGACAGCACTTCTTGTAGGCCCATCTAAACTTTGTTTTACAGAGCAAAGGCTGATGTTGTGTTTACTGATATTCAAACAATATGATGAAATGTCATTTCTGCCTATAAAAAAACAAAAACATTTTTTTTATTTATTTATTTTCTTTTTCCAGGAGACACCCTGGCCAGTGGAAACGGGATCCGAAAAGTCATAGTGACTCTGAGAGGCCCACCCCCACCAGGCAGTGGACCAACTGGAGGACTCTGGAACACAGCCCTCCAGGTACCAGGAGCGGCAGGACATTGCAATGGACCCCAGAGTCTGCCAGTGTTAATTCAGGAGCCTATTCTGGATGATGAGGCAGGGCCAGGGTAGTGGGCCTTGGCCTCAGGATCCAGTGCTGAGTCAGCAGCCCAGGCTGGTCGTTGCCCCGGGGTCACCAAAGCCTGGACCCAGGAGAGGACGGGATCCTGGATCTTGCTTCGTCTAAGCTGCTGAGGATCGATTAATTCCTGTCATCACTGGCTGCTGTTGCTGTAGCCTGGACACTGTTGTTTCTGCTGGCTTCGGTTACCAGAGCTCAGGGACTCGCCGATGCCCCTCGACGGGTGTCATCATCACCCGGGGAGGTTGCCTGCAGAGCCGCCACCACTTGAGTCGCTGTGACCCGGTCCTTAATGCGCTGACAATGCCGGCACCTGTCCTTCTCACACAGTCGTCTGGACATTGCATCTGCACTGGTGTGGAACCGGCCAGCCCGGTGGCGAATCTCAATGTTGTAATCCTGCAGAGTGAGAGAACCAGCTGCCCCTCTGGCTCTTTGAAGTTGGTGGAGCCAGGTGAGAGAAGCATGATCAGTGCATATTATGTAACAGCGGTCAGTCGGCTGAGGACGCAGCTGAAGTAGGCGATGACCTGCTCACCGTGCTCGCCCTCCTGCGGCAGCACTGCACAGGGACCCATGTTGCTCGCTTCGGTGGCTAGGATGACTGGCCGCTGCGGGTCTGGAAATGCTGACCGGAGTCGACCGAAGGCAGCAGCACAGTCCTCACTCTACTGGAATGCTTGCCCCTTCTTTACTACTCAATGCAGTGGGCTGGCGATGGTGGCAAAGTCGCTGACCAAGCTCCGCTGACAGGTTGCAAGCCTTGGGGCAGGGAGTGGGCCAGTCTCTCACTAATGCAACCCTCGCTCGGTCGGTGGACACCACCTCTGCACCAATGACATGGCCCAGAAAAGACATCTTGGGCTGGAACTCATGACACTTCTTCGGGTGCAGGCGTAAACCAATCCGACGAATGGCGTAGCCGTAGAAGATGTCATCAGGTTAGCCATGGCGCCTTCAAAGTCTACAGTGTGAATGAGGAGGTCATCAAGGTAGATCACGCTGCAGCTCCAGGGAACATTAGCCAGGACTCTCTCCATCAAGCACCGGCGATTGTAGCATTGGTGGGTTCGTCAAAGAAAACAACTTGCAAGTGTCGTGTAGTTTGGAAAATCAGAATTAAGGATCAGTGTTAATAATGATTGACAATAATAAATAATCCAATGAATCTTATATTAATTTGTATGTGTTGTTTTTTAATTAGACTTATGATAAAAGTTTCTGGTTAAATGTCCTTTTATATCAAATGACCTGAGAAAGGTGTGATTGAATGTTTTCACCACCCCTCCTCTCTTGGTCATAACTGCACCACATGCTGCGAATCACTTACAGTCTCTTACCTTGAGCATGTGGAAGCTTCACTAACCTCCTGCATGTTGTAATATATTTTCTTTTCGAGTTCCAAGTCAGGCACAAAGATTTTCTCATAATTGAATAGCGGAAAACTCTTAGCTGCCTGGTTTTGTACAGTAACTAACTCACACTGCCAGTGTTTTCTTCTAGTTATTACACCTCATAAAGTGCTACAGGGCATAAGAGGACTCCCTAAAATCATCTGACAGTGTGGAAACCCCTGGCCAATCAAGCGGAGTCTCGTCAATGTTTATCCTCGAGTCTACAGAGATCACTTTCAGAGTTTAAGCTGCTTTGGCAAGTTCTACAATCACTCTACACGAAGCTGTGAAGTGAACATCAATTCAGTCAAATGAAGGGAAATAAAAGCAGCTCCTTCATTTTTTTTATTTTGTTTGGCCTGATAATCCCAACCCTCTTTATTCCGAGGCTACGAACACACACTCCTACCATCAGACTTTGCTGGCGGGCTGTTTTCTGTCTTATTGTTTTCTGTCTATAGAAACTACTACTGCACTACTGAGTGTAAGAAGGTGCCAGAGAGGAACACAATTGTTGCATGATGCCCATCTCCTGAGCTACAATACAGCAACTCTCTTCAATTAGCACTCAGGGAAAGGGTCTCTTCACCTAAGAGCCTCTACACACGCACGCACGCACATCTGGAAGGACAAATCGCATCGTTTTCTGCAGTACAGCTGGCAAGTCTGATGGCTGTGTTTTTTTCCTAATGGACGTCTCAGGGCCACCTCAGCTGTTGTTAATAGCAATGTTCACTCTTTGGAACATGCATGTAGAATTGTATGTGACATAGAAAAGGTTTTGGGTTTGGAAGCCTGTCTGGTGAAGTGCCATGAGGCAAACACTCCAACCTAACAAAGAAATCTAGACGAGAGAGAGAGAGAGAGCGAGTGAGACGCCTCACAGAACACTTTCTGCTTCAGAAAAACAAAACCTGCAACATCCTTTTTACATTTGGATATAGTAAAATGTTGCATTTCAAGAGATTAGTTTTAGATTAGATTTCTCTTGGTCCCTGTCTGGGAATCACTGAATCACTCTAAGAGATCCCTGCATATCCCTTACTTGGGATCTAGGGCGGGTCTGCTTATGAGTTCGACTAAAGGTGCCTTTCATAAAATTGTTGCTGACCAGCTACCATCTTTAAATGCCAGCGAGACACTGACATTTGAATATTTGAACGTTCTCTATTTTATTGC
This sequence comes from Clupea harengus, assembly GCF_900700415.2. Lineage (NCBI taxonomy): Eukaryota > Metazoa > Chordata > Actinopteri > Clupeiformes > Clupeidae > Clupea > Clupea harengus. The sequence continues at coordinate 10,652,754 of NC_045152.1, read as the reverse complement.
TGGTTGCTCAGTGACGCTTGTAGGAAATGCATCTCAGATCTATTCTAGGATCAAGTGCTATTTGTGAAAAGGAAGTTACTTGAATGTACTTTTGTACATTTTGACCCTGAGATCTTTAGCAGGCAAGATCACACTTTGATGTGTGTTACTTTTTTCTTACGCTATGTGAACATGAACATGCCCTTATCTGGACACATGGAACATTCTAGCCTCAACTTGTGGTTCCAGAACACCAATCCCCCCCCTTTCACACACACACACACACACACACACACACCACCACAGAGACAGGTGTCAGAACTGTCCAGATCCGTCTCTATTTAGACACCGTAAGAATCGTGGACGAGGCAGAGGATGGTCAGTAAATAACACCCCTTCTGTTTGCATCGCATTGCCCACCATCAGCTTCACGAGCCCCAGCGGTCATTCCAGGAAGAAGGAGAATGCTGTATATCAGGGAGCCAGGGTCACCGTAAAAAGATCTAAGACGGGAACGGTCTGGTAAGTTGAGAGCGAGAATTTACCGCTGGCATGACCTTGGCGTGGCGCACCTCTGGGGTGCATAGGTGTCGCAATGTTGTGGTTTAGGGGACGTGTGGCGTGCACCCACAGGTTCATATTTCATGTTGCCAAGAAAAGTGTGTCAGTGAACTATGGCGTTAGTCAACTTCTTTATATGCTGACAGCTTAACAGGCAAGCTCGTGCTTAAACACTTGCAAATGACTGGGGAGAATTTCTTGTAAACCTTTTTTTTTTTAAACAAAACAAAAGATTCTTTACAAGAGCTTACCCACAGGCATGTACCTAGTTAACACACACACCCTTGACATACATACTACACAGTTTACAAAAGTACTTTACATTGGCGAACATGATCACCAGGACTGTAAATCAGATAGCCAAAAAAAGATTGGTCGTGTTAGTCAATGACATGCACACTTCAGTTTCAAAACAAACTGTGACAACCCTTGAGCTGAAGTACATATTTTTTTCTATTTGAATTGATTGTGCATGCCTGCTGATAGATTCCTGAGATCACATACATGTACACGTGTTTACTATCTGCCATATCAAATGACGATCAAACACGCTTTAGGATACATCTTTCAAATTGATTTTATTCCCACGTCTCCTATAGAGAGGTACCAACTCATACAATAATAAATGCACACTAAACACTAATGCACTCTATAACCCATTATATTTCAACTCAAATGCAGACCGGAACACATGTCATACTTTTAGGGGTTCTTCTTATAAATATAACTAAAGGAATGGTTCTACTCAAAGCAAATCTGTGCCATGAGAGACCAGGCCCAGGCAAACACTGGTGTGTGTTCTCTGGTGAAGAGGACTGAATGTTTATGGGAGGCAGCAGTCAGAAGGTTCGGTGGCACCACAATCAGCCGGGAGCTCAGAGACCCATCAGGATTTACAAAAATCGATAAAACTCATTAGTTAAGGAGCTCAAATGGGCGAGAAAAAAACGAGAGAGAGAGGAAGGAAGAGAGAGAGAGAGAGATAGAGAGTGTATCACATAGGCGCGTATCTCTCTGTGCCGACGCCTTGTGGCTTTGCAACAAAGGTTCCTAATTTGTCTTGGGGAAAGTGACGGGAGACATGAGGCGTTTCTCCCGCCAAAGTGACGACGGATAATCCCCCCTATCTTCCAAGGCTTCACATCAGTTCTCCCTCCTCAGAGTGACAGCGGAAGGATTGCGAGTCACGCGTAGCCAAGCAAGGAATTTAGAGGAACTTCTCTCTCCCTATTCCCTTTGTTTGCCTCTTCATCTTCCTGCAGTCTGGCATGAGAATGAGGAGAGAACTTAGAAGAGAAGGACATGAAGTTGGTCAAAGGTTCACGAAGAATGAGAACTCTTGCCCTTTTGCTGAACTTATAAGTTGGGGACCTTGCCCTCCCACGGGGACGGTGTGGGATGTGCTGACGTCAAGAATAAAAAAAAAAAATGAAAACATGTTGTCAGTTTCCATCTTGAACCTCTGAAGAGAAACATGAAGCTGTCTCCAATAGTTTCCTGTCGTTATTAATGAAGCCTTCACAGGTTTTCAGACGAGCCTCCATAGATCAACCGTCACGTACAGCCAAATGAACTTTTACACTGTAATGTTCACAAGCCTCCTCTCTCACTCCAGTGCTTATTCATGAGCATTGCGTCAAGTTGATCTATGTACTGTACATGACTGCGGGTCTTTTGACCTAGATACATCACAGGTAATATTTAAATTAGTTCTTTGACTTCTGGCGACATGGAATTTTTCTGGTTCCGATCCACCACTAACTCCAAATGATTTTATGCCCAAGAGTGTTTACGTTCTCCTGGAGAGAAAGTAGTTGGGGATGGAAAGAAAAAAAAGAGAGAGAGAGAGAGAGAGATGTAGGGAAAGCCTGAAGTGTCACTGTGTCTATAGCGTCCCTGAATCAAGCCATGTGTATTTGCTTCAAAAACATTACATCTTTCTCTGCCTCTCTCATCTTTCTTAAGCTTCCATTTGATCCTGTGTCAGTGGTATGTGTGTGTGTGTGTATGTGTGTGCGCGTGCTGCACATGTGTAGATCTGCATGCTTAAATCTGTAACTGAGTGTATCTGTATGTTCATCAAGCGCATGCATCTGCACATCCACTTACATTAGTGTGACTGTGAGTGTGTGTGAGCCCGAGTCAGTTTGCTTATTAACCAGCACTAGTTTGTTTGGCCCCTATGACTTGGGACTTGGGATTATTTATTTTTTACAGCACACTGTGTGTGTGTGTGTGTGTGTGTGTGGTGTGTGTGTGTGTGTGTGTGTGTGTGTGTGTGTGTGTGTGTGTGTGTGTGTGTATGTGTGTGCGTGTGTATTCATAGGTGTGCATGTATTTCAGTCACATAAATGAGCTAATATATAGGACTTTGGACTTCGGAATCTTTATCTCTTGTGTTGTGTGTGTCTAGATATGTGTGTAATGTGTGTGTGTGTGTGTGTGTGTGTGTGTGTGTGTGTGTGTGTGTGTGTGTATGCACCCATGTGTGTAAACGGAGTGTACACGTGCATATAGTGTGTATACGTGTATATGCATGTGTGTGTGTGTGTGTATATGTTTGCAGTTTGCAGTGCATGCTCATGTCATGCATGTCTCTCTCACCTGACCCAAATCGAATCACCTGGGTCACAAATGGCGTCACAGCCCATTAGTGTGGCTAATAGTCTAGTAGCCAACTAGGTGAACCCGGAAATGTTGAGTACACCAAATTCATAGTCATAGTATTCATAGTAGAGGATGCTGAATTCAATTCTGGCACTTTCATACTTTAAAATGGTAATTGAATAACAAATTTGGATACATTTAGACACATTTGTTATTAATTTTGGACGAAATCTAAGGTTATTTTCATGGTAAACACAATCATCTTAGATTTCAGAATCATGAATGCTCTTGTGAATGTTAAAGCATTTTTTTCAGGGTGTAGTGAAGCTGAATCCCCTCCTGATACTTGACTCCTGATTCAAATTTGCATTGCTGGAGGAAAAAGCATTGCAATTGCAATAAACTCCTTGGGGTTAAACACCCTGTTGCCTCATGTGAGCGGTGAAGATGAGAAGGCCAGTCTGCTTGTGAGGTGGCTAGGGTGAACAGATGTCACCACAGTCACAATGTAAACACTTTGATGGTGATTGGGTATCACTTCTGGCACACCCACTAAACGCGGTTAAACTACCTCAAAAGCTGCTGGGCACCGGTGTGCATCGTAACCACCAACCACATGACGAACAGGTATGTAATGTAACTCTGTTGAATGTCCCCCGTGTGCGATCAACGAACTATGTACAAATATACACTATATACTGTACATGCCATACAAGACAGGCCCCTTAAGTCGCTAGGGTCATGCCCGAAAGGCAGAAAGGCTGCCCAGGTTGATCCGCAAGTCGCAAGATTCAACGAGGACCCAGTTAAAACACCGCCAGACGCAAAAGTTAAAACTGAGTCTGGGCAACCCGGGTCAGCCCGCCAGACGCAAGACTAATCAAGAGGGCCTCACCTCTGCACCACAAATAGCACACACTGGCTACCACCTTCAGGCAAACGGCTATGCCTCACAATTAATCAACAAAAGGCAGCCTCCTCATCTTCACTATCCTCGTCTGTTCTGTCATCATCTTCTCCAGATCCTTCATCACTCTCTTTGTGTTCTTGCTGTTGAGTGAGTAGGTTGCAGCATATCCCATCATTGCCTTTGCAGGAACAATAACTGGTACAGTCCAGACCTGCAGCTGCACAGCTACACTTTGCTGATGTGCAAGGTTTCAACCCGGCTCTGCAACCACAGCTGACGACATCTAACAAAGCCGGAAGAGCAACTGGACTTGAATCCTGGGTGGGCATAATCAGTTCCTCTCCTTCCTTTAGGCCCATCTTCTTGTCCCATCCAAACAAAGTGATATCCACAGCCGGTGGATCAGCCTGGTCTGCTGCTTTCCATAAGAGCACCTGTAGGTGGGCACGTCTTCCATGAAGGTGCATATTACGCTCTGTAGGAGGTAGTTTTTTCAGTGCTGGGGGCCTTTTGCGCTTTCGGTAAATGTCATACCGAGCTGCATCCAAGGTCACAGAGTTACTCTGATTGTACAGAGTCAGAAAGAAAGTCCTTGTTGCTTTGGTGATCTGTAAATCTGTGGCTTCTGCCTCTCCAATACAGTGGAGAAGCTTGCCAGGTACAATTGTCATGGCCTTGAGTGCAGATACCTTCCCCTTCCCAACAGGATATGAGGTGGTATCACATCCTGAAAGAGCATGCATGGCCAGAATGGAACAACAATGGTCACCCAGGTTCTTTGCAGTTGCATTTATGCTGAGAACAGTGCCATTCCATTTTTCCATCTGTAGGTTAGTTGTGATACCAGCCTTCCAACACCAATAAACCATAATCACAAAGACATCTGTGTCATCACCAAGAATGTGAACAGTTGAAGCCCCATGTCTGACAGCATCTAACATGTAAGATATACTGTAACTGATATATCAGCCTCATCATGAGTCTCAATGCTGTCAGCTTTACTGACCATCACGATCTTACTTCTGTTACGTTCCCTGCTAGGGCCAGGCAACGTAAACAAAAACAAGTTCGTGGGAATAAGAAAACGGGCAGACAACGTCGGATAAGACAAAAATAATCATTCATTTATTATCTTTAAACTAAACCAAAAATATATGGAATAGTGGAAAAACGGGGAGACAACAAAAATAGAAACAACAAAAAGCTCAAAGTAGCAAAGAAACAAAGCAACAAACAGGCCTCCAGAACTAAGCCTCCAAGAATCCTGAGCCTCCCTCTCGAACTCTCACTCCGAGACAGGTAGGTCTCACGGCCTCGGCGAGGCTCCTAGATCATGCGGCAATCCTGGTGGCCGCCACAACGACAACTGCGTCTCTTCCAGAACGATCCTTCTTGGGTGACGTCACCAAGCCCTTTTTAAGGGGCCGTCTCTGATCGGGCACCCAATGGAATAGAACAGCAATTAAGCCTTATGCTGGGCTGTCTGTAAAACACGGAAAAGGCACACAACAGTATACATACTTTCAATGTACGTAACACTTCCTACATTGAAAGTACACAGGAGTTCACTCAGCCTTTGCTTGTTGTGCTCGACTAGGTAGAGGTGTAGTCAATGAGAGCTTGTACTCTGTGGAGCTCTCCCCTGCTCTTCTTTGTCTCTCATGGTCCTTGGCAGACACCTGCAAATTTTTTTGTCAAAGATGACAAATGTTTGGGTGTAACAACTAAGCCGATGTCCCATGCTGGCTGCAAGATCTGCCACTGTCCCAGACGATGGCCAAACCACGTGATAAATGAGCTGAGATGCATCCACAATGACAACATCTGGTGGCTGGGGATTGCAAACTGGAATTCCAAGCGGCTGGACAAGCACTGACATATTGCCCTTTCGGAAGGCATCCATTGTCTTCAATGATTGACAAGGGGACTGGGCTAAGCTCATATTTGAAGAGAGAAGAGAGCTCCACTTTTCTCTGGCCTACCACCACCAACAATCGAGCAAATAATGACTCAAGGTCACAAACAACCTTCCCACTGACCTTCATTCCCTTTTTCTGGAACTTCATAGTCACTACCTTGTGAGAGATGGGTGCATTAAATGCCTCCGGAAGTGATGAAGAAAACGTTTTACACATAGCCTGGCCAATCTTCAGCGCATCCTGCACATTCACCTTTTCATCAGCCACCTGTCCATTTATGATGTGGTAGAGCAAAGTGCTCTCTGTCAAGAGTAGATTTGTGTTTTCCCACAGCATCCTCACAATTTTAGAGCGGTCCTCAGCATCCAACTCCCGTCGTGCTTCACCCTCCTCTTTGTGTCTGTTGGACAGAGTCTTCTCTGATGCTACTTTATCACTGTACATGTCATCCAATGACTGAGAAAGATGTGAACATATGCCAAATGATTGGATGCAAACTGCAACCTGTTTAGGGTTGGTTGAAATACCCTTCATGCCCCCTGCTCCCTTTCCTTGCCTGATGCATGTCTGCTCCCCAAACATATCTGCACTCACTGCAAGTGCACCATCTGAATGGCGGCACACATGACTTCCGGAAAGAAGGTCATCTTTGGCAATGAAAGGAAGGTGCTTCATTTCACGTATATGCCAAGTTATCCATCTAGATTATGCTCCCTTGCTTTACAACAGCTTATTTGCACAAAAACATGACCGTACCTCACAAATGTAAACAAATGTAGGTTATCAACATTCACATCAAAAGCGTAGGAGCTCTTGTGATTCTGAAATGTGAGTTTATTGTGTTCACCATGAAAATAACCTTAAATTTCATCGGAAATGAATCAAAAACCTGTCTAAATGTATCCAAAATTGTTATACAATTACCATTTTGATGTCTGAAAGTGCCAGAATTGAATTCAGCATCCTCTACAACCTCTAAAAAGACTCCAATATTGTAGAAATTGGTCACACAGTGCAAAATATGTGGTCAAATTGGACGATTAAGCTAATAATGCTAATTATGCTAGATGTGCAAATTGCTCAACATATGCAAATTAGCATCCGGCAGTTTCTGTATACTGGGGACCCATACTTCACATTTCTGCAAAAAAACTTTGGTGTACTCAACATTTCCGGGTTCACAATGGGGCTCTATGGGCTGGCTACTAGACTATAAAGCATTCTCCAGAGGGATGTGCGTCAGGCTGCCCTGCCTATCGGGATCCATACATACATCTTCCACCTGACACACACACACACACGTGCACACGCACACACACACACACACACACACACACACACACAGACATGCACACACACACACACACACACACACACACACACACACACACACTCAAAAGTACTCCTACACACACTATCTTGTCATTCCACAATCAAGAGTCAAGAGGCTGAATGTGTAGATCTGAAGTTTATTGTTGTAGGTGAAATTGGTACCAGCCTCACATGGGAGTACCAGACTATGTAGGTAACTTACCCTGTGAGCAGGAGCCGGGTGAATGTGGGTGAAATTGTGTGTAAATTGTGATACCGTCTTTGCGAGGGCCACCAAGACACACTGGTGCTGTTCTTGCAACAGCAACAATATGTTGGTAGTCTCACCCGATTGGACAGGCATCAACCATTCAACACAAAGGCAGATCAATTAAGTTGAACACCTAGGGGGCGCCACACAAAGTGTAGTGTCCTCCACGTGGTCAAAATAATGATAATCCACAAATCAGTCTCGTTAAATATATCAGTCTCATAAAATATATTATACTATCAATTTGTAACTCTGATTAATAATTAAATTAATAACTACAACCAAAGTTACCTTACTAATAGTATAGTTGAAGGTCATTAGAATTCTGAATAGAAGAGGTGGCAACGTCCATTCTTGTGTAACATTAAATAAACCAGCGTATATAAATCAAAGTATTTATTCACACAATGATAAGAAAATAACACACAATATGTAATCTAGCTAAATGTAACTAACCAATGAATTGAAGGAATGTGGGGATGTGTGTGAGCTGGTGAGCTCGGGGTTGCGCTGTTAGGAGCGCGCCAGAAAGAATGTGTGTGTGTGTTCCTTTGTCTGATCACCGTAGTTCCGCGTGCATGTGTGTGCACGTACGCGAACATACATGTGATGTGAACAAGGACGAGCCTATATGCAGCGCGAAGTTCGAGTATTCTCTTCGCGTGTGAGGCTATGTGAAGGCCAATGTATGTGTAATCGTGCGTGTTAGGAAAGAGGGAAATGGTTAGTGATGCATGCAAGACTCGATGTGTCTGAGAAGCAATCCTAACGATAACCCTTAGATGGTGTGGCGAAGCCAACTACCAGCTAACAATGAACATATATATCACAGTTACGTTCAGTAAACAAAACATATGAAACACATGAACAATGGCATGTAAACAGTCTTATGCTTAGCCAGGTTGTGAATAGCTAGGATAGCTAAATGCCCAGTTAATGTCAGAGTTACCAGTCCTTTATGAAAAGAGTCGTGCTGGCGAGTCCGATGTTGAAACGGCAGAAGAGATTATGCCGTCCGTAGCTGGAGAAAGTTGTCCTTGCTGTGATGTCTGTGTCCCTGCAGTTTAGATCGGAGGATTTGATCGCTCAGAATGTTGCAGTCTGCCTTTTGTTCCCGTTGTGTGGAGTTAGCTAGCAGGTCTGTTGTTAGCTGCTTTCCTCTGCACTTACTGCGTCTTACTTATCAGTTCGGTGACTGAGATCTTAGGCGTGTGTCGGCCGTAAGACGTGAGAACAAAGAGAGTAGTTCTTCACCGTGTGACGGTGTGCTCACGCGGTGTTGGAGGTCCAAGAGGCTTGCTCCTCGCGGACGATGCCCGGAGGGAGAGAGAGGGGTCCTAGCCAGGTGGGCGCCGACAGAGAGAGAGAGTCACATCTGGGGAGATGCGGCTATTATCCACGCTCAGGTGGGCGTGGTTAAGAAAAGCATCAGGTTACATTTTTATGACAGGTAAAACCTGACGTAGTTTCCGGGGGAACCCATAGACAAGTTACTGATTAAAGTCAACCACAATGGACGAATTCCAGTGTACCTACATCCCCCCTGTGGTCACGGGATTGCACCGGATGTGTGATCCAGTGAGCACAACTGTACATAGTCCATGTGTGGGAAAAGTTCATTGGTCAGACAGTCAAAGTTGTAACATCAGTACTGGGCATTTGTTGATACTATCTATCCTGGCTAAGCAGGTACAAAATCATTAAGTTACAAAAGACAAGGTCCAAATAAACAGTATGACAATGACATAGCATACAACAAATAAACCAGTGGGTCATCTACTCATCAGGGTTAGTGAGAATAGGAAATGTTAGTGATGTCAACTTGTTAGGCTGAGATGCAGAGATAGTGGCACCTGATACAATGATAAAGCCATTGCTGGAGAATCCAAGAGTGTGTTTGTTGGACCACTCAATAGATTGGATGACAATACTGACTAGTAGATGGCTAGTGACTGACTAGTCTTGGCAGCCTTTGCTGTTTTTGTCCTTCAGGCAGATTCTGCTGCGGAAGGGTGTCATCATATTCTCAAAATCTTAAAGCTCAAATGGCTGTATCATGGTTTTGTGTAGCAGTATGGTAATGTCCTAACCTTGTGTTGGATGTGGACATGTGCATGACTAGCTTTGTCTGGGATGGTATGAAGCTAGTGTGCTACTGCAGTGGTTTTAATGAAATACCAGTTCAGACTAATGGAAGTTGCTGCTGTCGCTAACAAATCCAAGTTGGCCTATACAACTACAAGAAAAGTGAGATCCCTGGGCAAGCAGTTGTCTTACTGTCAGTGCAGGGTGGCTTGTGTTGTTTGGCAGACAGTTAGTTCTTAACGAACCTGACTCGCCTGACTCGTGGCTCAGGGGTGTAACGCTCTGGGTAACCATAGTCAGAGGGGCAGTCGGAGGCACTATCACTGTCTGGGGCCTTGTGGCCATGGTCTGAGAGACGGTAGTCATCACCTGACGAATCTAGGGGCAGGTCATATTTTTGGGCCATTATTTCTGAATATGGCCTTCTACTGCTTCTAGGGGATGTATTCCCATTACGACGCTGATGATGGACATGGCGGTTACGCTCAGTGTCCCTATGAGGCCGTTTGTCACCCCCCCTTTGATCTGTAGTGAGGGTGAACTTGTGAGGCAGTGAATTTGGGAGACGCTCTGGTATCTGAGCAGGCAGGCTCAGTTGTTTTTCCCCTTTCTTTGGAATTGACAACAGTTTCCCAAGCCATCTGTGTCATCTTCCTGATCTCATTCAGTGAGGGGTTACCTTGATGCGTCCTGAGGGAAACGTGAGTGCGCACACATGGATGCAGGTTGCGCAAGAACAGAGACTTGAAGGTGGAACTTTCTTCTAAGCCTGGTGCATTCTTGCCCTGGAAGTATGCATGTCTCAAACGTTTATAAAAATCCCTAGGGTGTTCTCGACGGGAGTGTTTAATTTGGGAGGCAGCAACCAACGATGCGATCTCGTCAGCGGGAGAAGAGTATTCTTCTTTTAAAGCATGACAGAGCTCTGCGTAATCATCTCTGATACGGGGAGGTTGTGCCTGAATAAACTTGTGGACTGCTTTAGAGCTAGTTTTCCACATGAGTTTAATTTTCTCCCTTTGGTTTGCGTTGGGTAGGTCAGTCATGTTGATGTCTAGTTCCCTAACGTAATCGTCAATGTCTTGATCACAGTTGTCTGGGTCAAACATTTCAATGTCCTTAGCTATGAGCTCAAGCACTTCTAGACGGGGACTCTGTGAGGTCTTTTCTGAAGAAGGCGAGGTAATTCTAGCATGGGAACGGACATGTCTATCACATGCTAATGTGCTTCTCTCTGGGTGAGAGGCAGATGCTGGACAGCGGTATTCACTCTCGTGGCTGTATGGAGAGGAGGCTGAACAGTCTGGACATGACCTAGTCCTGCCTTCGGAGGGAAGGGCACGGACGAATGTGTTATTTATCAGAGGCTGAGGAGTATGGGCAGTATGTCTACTGGAGGATAAACTACCTGTTTCTTCAGTGTCTGTTAGGGGCAGATGGGAAGTCAGGTGGCTGTTACCTCGGTCTCTCAGTGGAGGTTGAGGAGCTGACTTCATTCCCACGGACTGAGGGTCAGTTGGGAAGTGTTCCCATCTGAATGAAGGAGGGGTAGACCTTTCATCAAAGGAGGAGTGTGAATCAGAGTAGCCTGACTCACATCGGCTGAACGACTGTGGTGGGGCAGGGTATTCTGACCTAACCTTGAGTAGCTCCTCCTTGTGTGAGCAGAGTTCTAACTCTGTTGAGTGTAGGTCTCCTAGGTAGCGCATAGCTTTCTTGCTAGCTGTCTGTACCTCGTGGAGGAGACTAGCATTCTGCGCTTTAAGGTATTCTACCTCCCTATCTAATGCTGCGTTGCTCTGAAAGGCAAGGCTGGTTTGCCTGTGAAAGTTCAGTAGCAAGCACGTTAACAATGGGTCTTTGGATGCAGTCTGTGCATCATACCTGTTACTTAGTAGAGAGTCTATCTCCTTCCTGCATTCAATGAAACTCAGACTGTTAATGAGTTCAGGGTAGCCGGGTTTCAGGCTTGGTGCTACGGAAGAGATAAACTGCTCTACACAGGGGTTATCCATTGTTAGGTTTAGCTAGAGGGGTAAGCTAAAATAGGGTAAAGTAGGACTGAACTTAGGTGTTTGGCTATGGTGTTGCAGTGGCAGACACCTTGCAGTGTGCCGTGGGCAATACACTGGCCTAACCTAAAAGTGTAGTAGCCTACGCTATGAGGGGTAGCTTCCAGTGAATGTGGTATAGCTACAGCACCATCTAGTGGCTCTAGTGGGCATAAAAGTTTGGGCACACTAACTGAGATGCAGGGCAGTAACAGTCAGGGAGTTACCTTGGCTAGACTCAAGCTGGAACACGTGGTGGTAACAGCTAGGTGCACAAGTTGTTTCACAGGGCCGGTAGCACGCTGTGGCTCTCTCTCAGTCTCTATTCCTTTCACTGGCTGGAATGCAAGGCAGTAACAGTCAGGTCCAAGCTCTCTTTCACAGGGCCGGTGGCACGCTGTGACTTAGTTAAAAAGGGAAGCAGAAGATTTAGCACAGTTAATTCTGACAGCTTGACAATGTTGCATTGAATACGTGGTATTCAAATGCTGGACAGAAATTCACAATTCCTACAGAGTAGGTTTAACCTGAATGGCTAGCAGCAATAGCAAGTTCCAAGGTTTCCAAGATCTGGAAAAAGTGATGGTTCACTAATAAAATATCAAATAGCTTGTGAGCTCAATTTGATATATAAAGCTTTGCACTTATTTGTAAGTAAAGCTAGTGCCTAGTCCTATGACAGACTAGTGGCAGTGAGTGTTATGACTATTTGCCTAGTCTAACACTAGAATATAAAATTCTGAATTTGGCCTGAAATTAAGCTGACATTAATATTGCACAAATATGAATGATTGCCAACAGTACTATCCTCACACGGGCTGCACCAAATTATGTAGGTGAAATTGGTACCAGCCTCACATGGGAGTACCAGACTATGTAGGTAACTTACCCTGTGAGCAGGAGCCGGGTGAATGTGGGTGAAATTGTGTGTAAATTGTGATACCGTCTTTGCGAGGGCCACCAAGACACACTGGTGCTGTTCTTGCAACAGCAACAATATGTTGGTAGTCTCACCCGATTGGACAGGCATCAACCATTCAACACAAAGGCAGATCAATTAAGTTGAACACCTAGGGGGCGCCACACAAAGTGTAGTGTCCTCCACGTGGTCAAAATAATGATAATCCACAAATCAGTCTCGTTAAATATATCAGTCTCATAAAATATATTATACTATCAATTTGTAACTCTGATTAATAATTAAATTAATAACTACAACCAAAGTTACCTTACTAATAGTATAGTTGAAGGTCATTAGAATTCTGAATAGAAGAGGTTGGCAACGTCCATTCTTGTGTAACATTAAATAAACCAGCGTATATAAATCAAAGTATTTATTCACACAATGATAAGAAAATAACACACAATATGTAATCTAGCTAAATGTAACTAACCAATGAATTGAAGGAATGTGGGGATGTGTGTGAGCTGGTGAGCTCGGGGTTGCGCTGTTAGGAGCGCGCCAGAAAGAATGTGTGTGTGTGTTCCTTTGTCTGATCACCGTAGTTCCGCGTGCATGTGTGTGCACGTACGCGAACATACATGTGATGTGAACAAGGACGAGCCTATATGCAGCGCGAAGTTCGAGTATTCTCTTCGCGTGTGAGGCTATGTGAAGGCCAATGTATGTGTAATCGTGCGTGTTAGGAAAGAGGGAAATGGTTAGTGATGCATGCAAGACTCGATGTGTCTGAGAAGCAATCCTAACGATAACCCTTAGATGGTGTGGCGAAGCCAACTACCAGCTAACAATGAACATATATATCACAGTTACGTTCAGTAAACAAAACATATGAAACACATGAACAATGGCATGTAAACAGTCTTATGCTTAGCCAGGTTGTGAATAGCTAGGATAGCTAAATGCCCAGTTAATGTCAGAGTTACCAGTCCTTTATGAAAGAGTCGTGCTGGCGAGTCCGATGTTGAAACGGCAGAAGAGATTATGCCGTCCGTAGCTGGAGAAAGTTGTCCTTGCTGTGATGTCTGTGTCCCTGCAGTTTAGATCGGAGGATTTGATCGCTCAGAATGTTGCAGTCTGCCTTTTGTTCCCGTTGTGTGGAGTTAGCTAGCAGGTCTGTTGTTAGCTGCTTTCCTCTGCACTTACTGCGTCTTACTTATCAGTTCGGTGACTGAGATCTTAGGCGTGTGTCGGCCGTAAGACGTGAGAACAAAGAGAGTAGTTCTTCACCGTGTGACGGTGTGCTCACGCGGTGTTGGAGGTCCAAGAGGCTTGCTCCTCGCGGACGATGCCCGGAGGGAGAGAGAGGGGTCCTAGCCAGGTGGGCGCCGACAGAGAGAGAGAGTCACATCTGGGGAGATGCGGCTATTATCCACGCTCAGGTGGGCGTGGTTAAGAAAAGCATCAGGTTACATTTTTATGACAGGTAAAACCTGACGTAGTTTCCGGGGGAACCCATAGACAAGTTACTGATTAAAGTCAACCACAATGGACGAATTCCAGTGTACCTACATTGTAGACACTAAGCCACAATTGAAGATGGTCCACGGATGATCCACGACTATGAATCGCTGGTCAGTTTCTTTTAAAGGAACTTAGTTCCTCCCACATTCTTGTGTGTGGCTGTTCCTATGGCCAATTAAAATGAGCTAACTTTTCCTCAATCAGAACTTGTTTGTGTTTGGGATAGTCATGGCGAAGTTAATTAATCTTGTTTGTCTGATCCATGGTCACTAGGTACAAAAATATTACCACACCAACACACATAGAAATAATGACAGACATGCATTCATTCTAACGTGGATGAAGTGATGTTATGTCATGACTGAAAACTTCTCGTACACCCTATGTTCAGACTGCAGATTTAGTTTCTCAAATCAGATCTTTTGAAGACGGACTGTCCACACTGATGTTTGCAGGTGGTCAGGTCAGATTTGTGAATTCCAACACGAATTCCAGTATGAATTCCAACACTTCCATCACTCTGGATTTGACATTGTTGTTGTGTGCCGTGTTGCAAGTGACGCAAAAGACAGTTTGAAATCCAATTTCACCAACCGGAACGTCCGCATCTGTAGAAATACGATTGGAATAGCATTTCAAACCACGTCCATATGGTTATGGATCTGGTTAGCAGAAATCCGATTTCATGTTTTTTTTTGCTGTCAAGACTTCCAAAAATCAATCTTGATACAATCTGGATGTGCCAAAAAAAACAGATTTAGGCTGCCAGTCAATGGCCTAGTGACCTCCCAAAAGTAAAGCTGTACAGGTCATGCAAGGTCATGTTACCAATAGGTGCGCGCTAACCGGCGTCACAGAAACCCCAAAAAGTAGGCCACTATCCCAACTAAAGGACCCATCTGAAAAGGTTACATTGTGCCATGGAATACATACTTGAATCTGAATAAATCTGACTGGGCAGGAGTTTTCAGTGGTTCCCAGGTGAGTGTGAATTATTAATGGGGCAAGTGAAAACACGTGTAATAATTTATCACTCCCTTAGCACTTCGGAGGATTTCTTTTTGGGATAAGACGGAGGGTGGCAGAGGTATTGTGCTGTACCTTTTCCTATCTCTGCCCTACATTAAGCCACAGATCCACTTCTGTTGTTTGGGGGGCGTGACAGAGGAGAGGGCAGGTGTTTGGGGACAAAAGGGAGATGAATTGGGTAAAGTGCAGATCTCCGGTGTCGCCGTGAGAGGATTAGCATCTTCACTGCTGCCTGTTTTAGCACTTGGATCGGGTTTCCCCCCCGCGAGGACGGTCCCCACCACTGTCACTGCTGTTTCCGGCAGGGCTGATCCAGAGCGGAGGGATCAGAGTAGCGCCTTGGAGGACTGCCCGCCTTTTCTTCCCGTTTTATTGCCGTGCGAAGCTCTCTGTAGCTGCAGCGCCTGTCATATACAAACAGACAGGCACTAGATGAGAACAGATAAGTGTGGAGAGAGAGAAATGCGGAAAAAGGAGTGGAGACGCACGCAGTGCCACACACTCACTGCGTGATTTCTGTGCATGGGAAATTAATAAAATATGGTGGTGAAAGCAGCTGTGCATTTTACAGCTGCACGCAAACTTCCAGAACACAGCACTTCCACAGCACATATTTTAGGAATATATTTTTTATTGTAAAACATTTTTTTGTCTCTTTTTACTTTTAACCAAGATTGCTTTTTGGCTATAAATAATCAAATTTCTACAAGTGCTTTTAAAAGATTACAGAAAGATTATGACTGTTCGACAGGGATTAGGATGGACAGGAGGGAGGCTGAAAGGAGGCTGAGGGAGGCTTACCTGAAACAGGTCCAATTCACATGCGCACAGTCCGTCGGGAACACTGGGACATTCCCCGGTGAAATGAACAATCAAAAGGAAAGAAGGAGCAGAGAAAGGTCCTTGCAACAGACGCAGCTAAATGCTGTAAAATAAGCTACATGTTCGCCGGTAAGGGACCAGGTCAGTCAAAAACACTACCTAAAGCACACACACACACTCACTCACAACATATTCAGCATGGCTAGCTAAATAACTAATAACATTGTCAAACAACGGGCCGTAGGCTAAACACCCTTCTGGTCTTACGTCTTTATGGAGAAATGATATCACAGCAATGAATGCAACATACCGATCATATGACATTGAAGGCAATATGTTTCAACTAGTAAAGAAGTGTAAACCTAGACTATGGACTTGATAGCACTCAGTCTTGCCACAGGAAAGCACAGAACAGCGAAACAGGCTAGAGTAAAGTAACCACAGCACATCCATGAACGTAACACAAAAGCCTGTGTGACACAGACAATGACAAAGAGCAAGAAAGAAGAGTACGCTAACGGTTTTGTGTGTCAAGCCTTGTACATTTGTATGTGCTATGATTGGTGTATTCCCGGTGGTTTGTGTGAACAGGGTGGCTTGGAAGGGAGTCAAATTCACGGTCTGAACTTTCAGTCCGCCCCAGGTCCATTTACTGCACCTCATCTCTCTCAGCTCAGCCCGTGGCTCCGGCATGGCAGACCATCGTTCCTCTATCATTCAGACAGGATCTTTTATTTCACTGAATCCCATTATGGCTATTTCTAGAGAGGGGTCAAGCCACACTGGTGCTTTCTTTTGTTTTCTTTTTGTGATGATGGACACTGTGACGATTGTGGTGCGATCGTACATGAACTGCACACTCCTGCCCCATATTTGCAACCACTAGCGCACCCAAACAGACATGGTTTGCACGCACACACAAACACTCATACCACTGATTACAATTGGATCCACCTCATGGAGACCGCTAATTGCCTAGACTGGCAGAGGGGTCATGAAAAATGGTCTGGGCCAGACCACCTGGATAAAGTGGTTGGTTTTACAAACCTTTCAGACATTATTTTATTACATAGTTATCTCTTTGTTTTTTAATTTGAAGAAATGCTATGTTCGTGTCTCGGGGTCTGTCTTGTCATTGTGTATTGTTTAGTGTTGGTGCCTACCCCCCGTGTGTAAAAATGGTGCTGGCCGCCAGGTGTATATATGTTCATTGTTCTGTTTTGTTCAGTTAGTCAAGTCTTGTCAGGTATGTGCATTTATGTGGACTCTTATGTTTGACTGCTGATTTTTGTCCTCTACCCTATTTAGAGGCTTAGCAGGTATTTTTAATAGAGATTGTACTGCTGCATGTTGTCCTCTACCCCATTTAGAGGCTGAGCAGGTGATATTTCTGGAGACTGCTGCTTTTTGTCCTCTGCCTATTGAGAGGCTTAGCACTTCTTCAGAATAATGGATGCGGAATAAACCTTATATTTTAACCCTCACTCTGTCTCAGAGCTTTTGGGCCAAACCCACACATTTTGACGGCAACCGAGGCTTGGTCCGTCACAGAGACAAAGGGCTCATTTGAGGGCTCATTTAAGAAATGTATATAATAAAGGAAAAGGCTGAAGGTAAGCCACCATGATGTAGGACCTTTTCAATAAAGTTTTTTTTTATCCCTATGAGAGAAAGAATGGGGTTTTGGAAAAATCGTCAAAATAACGCCTGTTATGTAATTATTATTATTATAACCTTTATTTAACCAGGAGAGACCCATTGAGATTAAGAATCTCTTTTTCAAGGGAGACCTGGCCAAGACAGGCAGCAGCATAAGTACAAACATAGTTACAGACAGAAAACACAAAAGGAGACAAAATTAAACAGAACTATACGAGTTAGTGTCGTCTTGTGGTAGGTAAATAACTGCTTGAGAGACCCATTCGATTCTGTTCAATAAAATGCATGTGTGTCGTTTCCGTATAGACTTTAGTCCAGTTACATTTCTAAAAATATGTCTGTCAGATGTTTTAGGTGCTACAGTTGTTACATTATGTTTCATAAGAAACTGTGGTGTGTGAGTAGAGTTGTCTGTTACCATAGATACCACTCTAGATGGTTACATGCAAGCCATATTTTTGCTTTTGGCCAAATGAGATGAGTTGAAATCATATGGTTGTTCAACCTGGCCTCAATCAGCCGTCGTACATATGTATACGAAAATTTTGAACATACAAATTCGTAACAATACTTACGAAATAAAGTGAATTTTTGAACATACAACTTCGTAGTGATACATACGAAATAAATACGGACTGGCTGTTCCATGCAGGATACCTTTATAGGATCGATTTTATAGAAGAAGTTGGAAAGAATTAGATATCCTAATTGTTTGAACTACAAAGTACACCTAGCCTAGGAAACTATTCACGATTACATCCAATAGCACCCTAGATAGCACGTCGAAACGTGTATCTGTAGTGATTGCATTTTTTTATCCGCAAGGTATGCAAATATAAATACAAATACGGCAAAGAATAGGGTAATCGTTGAATTTACATAAGAGTCAGAGGGTGGCGTTCTCGGCGCAAGAAGACCTGCCATATTCTATGAAGAAGTTGGAAAGAATTACATATCCTAATTGTTTGAACCAGTTTTGTTACTCCATCCAACAGCACCCCAGATAGCACGTTGAAACGTGTAAATCCGTAATGATTACAGACTACAAAATAGGATAAGCTAATTGTAATGTTTAGTACTGATAGAATCAGGACTTGTATTATGAAATGTCTGGCAACCGGAAACCAGTATAATGTACCATGCACGGCATGAAGAATAAAACACTCAAGATCTCCCAGGCATTGTGTATACCGGATGATAATTTATAGAGCAAGTAAAAGTCAGAACACTAATAACCTTAGAATAGTTTTTCTTTTTATATGGCAATGACAGTACGAGCGTTCTGATTGGCTAATGCGTAGTGATGCCACCCGCGTATTGCCCTCCTCACGGATCCATCCTGGCCTCCGACGATAATTTAAAAATGAGCAAAAGCGATTCAACTAATAATGCGTATTTCTTGGCCATTTGATTATCAATAGTCCTTCACTTTAGTGTGAGTATGTGTATCTCTTGACAGGCAAGATGTGGTCCCCTTCTCCCCAGATAGCCTCCTTCCTGCTATCACCCTTTGTCCTCTGTCCTCACCCCCTCCCCACACAACAGCTAAATGGACTTACAGGACCAGGTTGGAGTCCAGCTACCATGCCTCTGAGCCCAGGCACATGTGGAGTGGACTAAGAGCCATCACAGACTACAAAGGGAGGGGTTGCAGTGAGACCCAGTTCTCTGTCCTACTACCTGACGAGCTGAACGCCTTCTACGCTCACTTTGTGAAGGACAGTGACCCCCCTGCAGTGGAGTTACCTGATGGCCTAGCCAGTGATGTGCCTCTAGCCGAGCATTGCCAGCATTGCTTCAAAAAGAACAACCCTCACAAGACACCTGGCCCAGATGACATTTCAGGTAGGGCCCTCAGGGGTTCAAGAGGACCACCATTGTCCCTGTGCCTAAGAACACTAAGGTCACCTGCATGAGTGACTATCGCCCGGTAGCACTGACCTCTGTCATCATGAAGTGGTTCGAGCGGCTAGTCAAGTCCCTGGACCCTATGCAGTTTGCATACCGGTCCAACAGGTCTACAGACGATTCCATCGCCCTGACTGTGCACACAGCGCTCTCCCACCTGGACAGGGAATACGTATGTGAGGATGCTGTTTATTACAGTTCAGCATCCAACACCATCATCCCCTCCAAACTCGTCTCCAAGCTCGTGGACCTGGGACTAAACACCTCCCTATGCAAGTGGATCTTCGACTTCCTGACGGGGAGGCCACAGGTGGTGAGAATCGGTGACCGCACCTCAGCCACAGTGATCACCAACACAGGCACCCCCCAGGGCTGTGTGCTCAGCTCCGTCCTGTTCACACATCCTCCTCACTCCTCCTCCCTCCTTGTTCACACATGACGTTCACATATGACGTGCAGCAACGCACAGTTCCAATCTCATCGTT
This sequence comes from Clupea harengus, assembly GCF_900700415.2. Classification (NCBI taxonomy): domain Eukaryota; kingdom Metazoa; phylum Chordata; class Actinopteri; order Clupeiformes; family Clupeidae; genus Clupea; species Clupea harengus. Next base: position 10,632,732 of record NC_045152.1, on the reverse strand, counting down.
AAGTTTGCTGAGGACACAACTATTGTGGGCCTCATCACTGAGAGTGACGAGCCAGCCTACAGAGGGGAGGTTGATACCCTGACAACATGGTGTCAGGATAATAACCTCACTCTCAACATCAGCAAGACTAAGGAGATTAGTGTGGACTTTAGGAGGCGGCAGGAGGTGGAGCATGTACCCCTACACATCAACGGATCTGAAGTGGAAAAGGTCAGCTGCTTCAGGTTCCTGGTGGTGAACATCAGCAATGATCTCACCTGGTCTGCCCATTTTTTCTGCCATGTTCCTGATTGTTTCCCCCACCTCTAAGGAGACAATTTTATTGTTTTTGCACTATATAAATAAATTGAATTGTAGTCAGTGGTTTATCAGCCTTGGTCAGTGAAGGAATCATTCATATGACGAAGAGGTTGAAATTATGTTGCTTGTATGTGCATATATCAATATCACAAGTCAATATCAAGCCTAATCTAACCTCTCGAAAAAATACTGTAACCCCATCGAAAAAGGACACAGTAGTGCACATGACCACGTAACATGCTTCTTGTGATTCCTCATAGTCATAATAATACAATTAGCAGATTTTGTTCCATTTTTTCTCAATGATGGTCAAATATTATTAGTTAAAGATGCACTATTTCGATAGTGTAGATTTATTTTCAGTATTTCAAAGTGAATGAGCTGTGGGAGCACAAGAACAGTGAGCGTCTAGCAGCGATTATCATAGACATACATGTATGTACAGTATATACAGTATCCATGGTGATTATAGCTTACTATCGAACCCCTGAATATAAAAACGACTCAGTGAAATCGGTTGAGAAATGTAAACGCTATAGTGTTTTTTTTATTCAGAAAAAACGCAGCTCCACCGTTTACTTGCGTTTGTTTACACTTTACAGGCCATTCTTCACCTCTCTAATTAAATAAGTTAGCACGTCGCAGCAACGGTTTGGCCACTTGCAAAGAAATGTGTGATCTATAATTGTAATGGTAGGTGTATTTTAACAGTGAGAAATAGAATATCAACAAACAAATCCAGAAAACTGCATTTTATAACATTTATGACTTTATTTGTATTTGATGCAGAAAATAAGTATTTGAACCCCCAAGCAAACAGCAAGAATTCTGGCTCCCAATGACCAGTTATGTGCCCAAGAAGCACACAGATTAGTCCTCATTAGGCCTAACAAGGTACACCTGATCTCAACTGGTGACGTGTATAAAAGAAACCTATCCAAAGAATCATACTTCACACCCTCAACCTCACCACCATGGGCAAGACCAAAGAGTTGACCAAGGACGTCAGAGATAAGATTGTAGACCTGCACAGGGCTGGAATGGGTTACAAAACCATCGGCAAGCAGCTTGGTGAGAAGCAGACAACTATTGGTGCGATTATTCGTAAATGGAAGCAACACCAAACAACTGTCAATCGCTCTAGGTCTGGGGCTCCATGCAAGATATCCCCTTGTGCGGTGTCGGTGATCATCCGAAAGGTGCAGAATAACCCCAGAACTACACAGGGGGAGCTTGTGAATGATCTCAAGGCAGCTGGGACCACAGTCACCAAGAAAACCATTCGCAACACACTACGCCGTAATGGTTTGAAGTAATGCAGCACTCGCAAGGTCCCTTGCTCAAGGAAGCACATGTACAGGGCCGTCTGAAGTTTGCCAATGAACATTTGAATGATTCTAAGGAGGATTAGGAGACAGGATGTGGTCAGATGAGACCAAAATCAAGCTCTTTGGCATCAACTCGACTTGCCGCATTAGGAGGGGGAAGAATGCTGAATATGACCCCAAGAACACCATCCCCACTGTCAAGCATGGAGGTGGAAACATTATGCTTTGGGGCTGTTTCTCTGCCAAAGGTACAGGACGACTCCACTGCATCGAGGGGACTATGGATGGAGCCATGTAACGTGGAATATTGGGCTTGAACCTCATTCCCTCATTCCCTCCCATTGAAAACGCAACCTTAAGGATTTGGAGAGGATCTGCAAAGAGGAGTGGACCAAAATCCCTCCTGAGATGTGTGTAAACCTGGTGACCAACTACAAGAAAAGTCTGACGTCTGTGCTTGCCAACAAGGGTTATTCCACCAAGTACTAAGTCATGTTTTGCTAGGGGTTCAAATACTTATTTTCTGCATCAAATGCAAATTAAGTCATAAATGTTATAAAATGCAGTTTTCTGGATTTTTTTGTTGATATTCTGTTTCTCACTGTTAAAATACACATACTATTACAATTATAGATCACACATTTCTTTGCAAGTGGCCAAACTTGCGAAATCGGCAGGGGTTCAAATACTTATTTTCCCCACTGTATGTCTATGGTGGTGACGGAAACATTTATAGTGAGATTGACAGGTCAACAACCAATCACACCGCTAACATTAGATAGCTGGCCCAGACACCTCGCAAATCCCCTCAGATGTATTTTTCAGTGACAGTAATGAGGTTTTTACATTGTGCAGTGTCTACCTCTCGGTAAGTTTAAAATAAATCTAAGCAAAAAAGGTCAAACAAACAACTGATGACGTCACCCCATTCAAAGTGAATACCCCGGAGTGCCCGGTAGAAACACCCTTCATGAAGTCAAACGATGTAAACTAAACGTGTTATGATTGCATTTTTAACGAGAAATCAATGTTAAATTGTAACAATATAACAGAAAACAGTATTTCATGAAGCAGAACACAAGTAATTACACACATTTTGGTACAATGGAATTAATAGGGAGCTCTCAATCCAATATGGCAAAGACAGACGTTCACTCACGTTGTACTTTGGGCGTGGTTAATAATGCGCTCTGGCCATACGTATGTATTAGTGCTGTCAGTTAAACGCGTTATTAACGGCGTTAACGCAAACCCATTTTAACGGCGTTAATTTTTGTATCGCGAGATTAACGCGAGATTTTTTCTTTTTTTTTTTTTAGATTAACGTTCTTTTTGGCCTTGCAAACTGTGTAGTAGGCTAACGTTACGGTTGAGTGAATAGTGAGCGCGATACGGCGAAATGGATGATAAAAAGCTTCTGAATGGAACGTTTACTTTTAAAAGTTGTGTTGTGCAAAAGAAGCGAGCTTCACTGTTGTCTGAAAATGTCAACAGGCAGCTGGCTGAAAGCAAAGAAGTAGTAGGCTTACCTTTTATTGGTAACCTAACTGTTACGGTTCATTGTTTCTGAAATGAGAGGCCTGACTGCTATGTTCCCAGCAAACTTGAAAAAATACAATATTAAGCCATGGTTTAACTGCACTATAGGCTGAGTCCTTGTTTACCTGAAATGTGCACTTTATAATTTAATTTTGTACCACCCTGTTTGGCAATGTTGGTTTTCAATAAAATAAAACATTTGCATAAAGCAAGCCAATCCACTTTTCCATGTTGATAAGGGCATTCAAATAAAAATAAAATGATGGAAAAAATAAATAAATTAAGAGACATTTAGAATAGCTAAAAATTTGCGACTAATCGCGATTAATTTTGAGTTACCTATGACATAAATGCGATTAATCGCGATAAAATATTTCAATCGATTGACAGCACTAGTATGTATGTTACGAATTTCTCCTCTGGCACAATTTACAAATTTCGTAAGCAAATTTGCGAATTTCTCTGTCACAATATTTCGTATACATTGATACGAACATGTTTTGGAGATCATGTTGGGTTGTTAGCATATATGCATCTGTGTGCTAAACATCACATACAAAAACATATTTTATAGAATTCAATTCAATCCATACCAAGACTCCTACAATGGTATTCCAAAAATATGACTGATATTTAAAAAAATATGACTGATATAAAGCATTGCTAAACATAATATCTTTTTGTGTGAAATGTGTTAGCCATATGAATACATTTTGCAGTGGCCATGATTACTGCATGGATACTTGTATTAAGGTGAGTCTGTTTCTTGACATGACCAGAAATAATTACACTGACATGAAATAAACACACCTGTAAACCGCAGGTGAGCTATCACAGGACGCCTGAGTGTATATGAGTCCATAAATCAAATCAAAGTAGCATATCATTCTCCATCTCGCCACATGAGAACAGAATGCTGTCAAACCAGCCTGGAACTGAGATAAACTCATAAAACATCTCACATGTCTATGACTTTGCTATGGCCTTAGTTCAGGGCACGTCTTCACAACTATGGAGAGTGCTAACTCCAGGACACTCTACATTCCAAAACACATCTACTGCACAGTCCATATTTGAATAGAATATATTTGAAGTAAATATTTACTTGTACCTCTTTACTTATTCGAACCAAGACTGAGCAGAGCATACTGCCTTAACTTAAAGAACAGTGTCCACAGCTCATTGGTGAGGTAAGGTGTGGGTTGGATAGAAAAAACCCTGCAGCCTTCTCATGTCACAAACAAACACCGGAGCAGATCAGTGCTATACCAGGGCCAGATCCATTCAGGTATTATCCAAGTCTGGTATTATCCAAGTCAGGTTTTAACTGATATACAAACCCTCTTAAAATAAATGTACCCACATCTCATTTTCACTCTCGGGTGATAGCTGCTGGTTTTGAACCAGGGCACGGAGTCTTCTTTCCAACTGAAGTCCATTTGGATGTCAAACCCAGTCTGCAACCTCTCTAAAAAGTTGACAGAACACTAGAATGTAGAGATGGTAATACTTCCCTCCAATATACAGCTTGTTGTCCATTACAATATAACATAGTATACAGAAAATATAACACTGCCTGATATTCTAATAAGACTGTTAATTGCATTATGAGAACTGAACCAGGAACAGTGGCTCCCTTCTCCCCCTCCTCCTCCCTAACAAGCTGACCACCAACTTGAGTCTAAACTTCAGACAATCTACCCACAGACTGCTTTCAGCTGTCTTATACAATCTACTCACTTAGCTGGCAACGCTGAAGGAATCCATCAGTTCATTGACTGAGCGCCATGTCAATCATTGTACACTTCCGGAATAGACACTCACACAGAGTAGCTTTTATTGGCATGAGGAAGATAAAATGACAACCAGTTTAAACTTAAAACAAATTACTTCACAACAACAATGGGACTTAATTACTGCACCTTCATCTGAGAGCTGGATGCACATCAAGTTAATGCAAAAACATTGGGCTGTAGTTGTACCATTGTGCTTGTCAATCATTACGCTCTGACTTTTACAGTAGGCAGTCTCCCTATCTGAAGAAATGTTATTTTGATTCACAAAGCATTCTTTATGGCTTTTTTAAATTTAATTTCAATAGATTAAAAGTGTGGTTAAATACAAACTGTATTTTAACTGTACTCCATGTATAACACATTTCAGATCCTACATATATCTCAGAACACATACTAAAGTCTCAGAAACCAAATATTATGGGATCGGGTTCTGGGATCGGTTTATCTTACCGTATAGAAACCATAACCATTAACATCTTTGTCTACAGACTGTTCTGGAATCTGTGTGCATGTATGTGTGTGTGTGTCTGTAGTAGAGCGTCCCATCTTCTGACCCTGATTCACTGAAGCGTGTCCCCCTCTGCAACCGTCTCTCAGAGTCCTCGGTCTGGTGACAGCCCTGCTCGTAAAACAGCGCTAAAAAAGCCTGCAGATCCGCATGTATATATATAGCAGTCAGGCATTCGCACATGGCAGGGGTGGCTGGGTGGGGGTGAGCTATGTGCTGATCTTTTGTGTGAGTGACAGAGGAAGGTAGCTGAGGAGCTCAGAGCGAGGTGTGCAATTTAGCAGGCGTGTCTGCCGAGATATTTCTCCCAGAGGCGTTTGAGTGGAAATGAAAAAAGACTGCTTCCTGCGTCCCGAATGCAACACTAATCTCCAAATGAATTCCAGATTCGGAACAGGCTCACAGGCTTGGAACGAGGCCGGGCTTTTTTTCGCTGTGTTTCGGGATCACTGGCTCGAAAGTGCCTTCAATTCTCGCTCTCCAAAACCTCCATTGCTAATTTATGCACAGCGATGAGTGCGCGCTTCAGTGCCAAGTTAAATTGCTGGCTGTCTCTTCTCTTCACATGCAAAGACCAGAGGCGATGCTGAGATCAGTGACCTGCCCCTCCACTGCAGGATTAGTCTTAGTCCACCTGAGCTAAATGGGTTTAAAACATGGAGAAGCAAATTGAGCCTCATCTGTAGGTGCCTTTGATGCTGGGGAAGATAATGTTTGTCTTTGTGTGTGTGTGTGTCTGTGTGTGTGTGTCTGTGTGTGTGTCTGTGTGTCTGTGTCTATGTGTGTGTGTGTGTCTGTGTCTGTGTGTGTGTTCGTGTATGTATGCATGTCCTCTGTAACATCATTATTGCAGCTCAAATCTTATTATTCAGAAAATGCAAAAAAAAGCCAAAACACAAGTGTGCAACATTGACACTGGGGAGTGTAATGTGTGCGTTTGTGAATGTGTGTATATGCCTTTTGTGACACACCATCATTACTTCTGCAACCCAAATCAGATTAATCAGAAAATGCATGTAAAAATGTCCAAAAACAAAAGTGTTAAAGCCTTCACCATGTCTGACATTAATTAGGAACTCTTGGGCTAAAGTAACATTTATTAGGGGTCAACTTGGATGATGTCATCTTAAGCGTCCAAAATTAGACACCAAAGAAATATTGCATTTGCCCCCTCTAACCTCAAATGTTTTCCATTTAATTGCTGTCATGAATATTTTAGAAAGCACGGTTGACTTTTTTCTTTCTTTTAGTGCCTGTCAATCTCGTTCTTTTCATCAGCTGCCTGACCAATCAGAACACAGTTATCACTCACTCAACAGTACGAACACAGTGCCCCTCAGGAAAACCTACCTCACTCCAGCTGAGGGAGAGAGAGGCATATCATTCAAACATACAGTGATGACCTGAAAGCACCTGGATTTTGGTGACAAGACAGACACTCACATTATGTATACAGTTTTTTTTAGTTTGGGATTATTCTCTTCCATGCATTTTCTAAAAGTGAAATCCCCACAGGCAGGGAAATTATCATATCCCTCAGCCTCTATTCCAGTCGGTGTTCATTCAGATTAAAATTCCCATTGCAAGATCTCACACACACACACACACACACACACACACACACACAGAGACACACACACACACACACACACTTTTGCAGTTTAACACAGTTTCTTTATCGCTCCAATCCACTTTTCCATTGTATTTGGAAGTAGGGCGCATGATTTGCACTGGTAGGTCACAGTTACCTGAAAGGTCCATTGTTAATGGGGAAGCTGCACACACAGAAAATGCTTTGGAGCCATCATGACTGAAAAGAGACATGTAGGTAGGGTGACATGTGCACAGCAGAATGTTCTAGACTAATTTATGGTTGTGAAGAAGAGTGAACATTGGTCAAAAAAACATGTCATAGGCATAATAATGATAATCGTTATAGCGAAAGGGCATTTTTTCTTTTCAGTTGCATAGATACGGTATGCCACAACAACAAGTGTTGGTTTGGCCGCAATGAACTCACTTTAGTGGCTGGTGGAAATTTACCAGGAAAAATACACATGCATATATTTGTGTGTGTGTGTGCATGTGTTTGTGTGTGTGCAATCCTGAGTCTTCACATATAGAGCTACAATTGCTCCTATGATATACTTAGATTATACAGATGGATGATTAATGTAATCAAGGTTTTTCTCCTTTTTAGGACACAAACTAGCTCTTAATAAACAGGGAGTAATTGTCTTGCATGGACAGTGGCCCATGTGGATCAAACAGGTCCAACACGGGCAGGTGGTCTTGCGTGTAGACACTGACCCCCCAAAGACATGGAGGAATGTGAGAAATGCAGAGCCCCCCTCGACTTACGTTCCGTTCCCCAGCGAGGGGGCCGAGGGCCGCCCCTGAATCCTGTTGTCAGGGCGACAGCAGGGGGAAATGTGATTGACTGCGGCCGATCCTCTTTGACAGCACACCATGTCTGCTTTCGGTAGATGGGAGGAAGGAGGGAGACAATGGAGCAGGATGTACAGTGAGGGATAAATCATTAGGATTTAAGGTGTTGTCACTGGCAGACTTCACGACAGAATCAGCTTTTCCATTGATGCTGACCTCTAACGCGTACCGCACACTCAAACGCTCATAGGCAAACACACACACACACACACACTTCCATACAGATATAAACAACCACATGTACATACATACACACACTCACATACATATGCCCACAGGCACACACACATACACTACACATGGCCACAAATTTCACAAAAGGTAATAGCTCTATAGTTACAGTTGACACATTGATCTCAACTCAACTCAGCTGTCACATTAGTTTCAACTCAACTTAAGCTTTAGTGAATGACATGTCCCTCAGTTTTTGTCACGGTGACCAAAGCACTCACAAAACCGGAAACTGCTCTGAGAGGCACTTTTCAAGCCCATTTCACCAACTTTGATGACTGCCTTTCACCTCTCTCCATGGCATTCCTATGGTCATCTAAGCTTGGTGACATTCTTAGTGTTTAAAGAATGGCACACAGTAGGAATGTTCCAACCAAATACTGAAATTTGACTGCATTCCCTCTGTCTGGGAAGTAAGCCTACCTTACAGCTGCTTAATGGCATTTACTGCAAAAAAGTTTCTGGAAAAGTTTTCCAGAAGTTGATCACATAATACTGCTCTATATCCAAAAGAGAGCCCCAATATACTACTATGGAGAGAGCTTATGGCTACATGACATAATGTGATCCTATGTGCATCTGGCATAATATAAAACACAAGACAGATCAAGTGAATTAAACGTGTTGTTTCATAATTTAAGAGGAAAGCAGAGAAGTCAATTAAATTGGTAAAAAAAATACATAGAAAAGTATCTATTCACCACTTTGCTGTAATCAATACAGATGGCTCATCCAGCTGATAGCACCATATGCTTTATCTCAGTGTAGTTATGCAGTACTAATGGACCCTGAGTGTAAGATCTACGCCTCTGCAAAGTAATGCAAGTGCTGAGCTCTGGATAGATGGCCCTACATTATGAATTGCCCTCTGACACCTTTTTAATAACAGTGGATGTAAATAGTTTCACTTGCTCACTGCGTGTCAGTAGATGCCCCAAAGAGGGGAAATTACTCTTTTGGCACATGTTTGTCACAGTGAGGAGAGGAGAGCGCTTACCATATTAGGTGAAAGCTTCTTAATACACCCATTAAGAGGAATTAAATAACTAATGCAGTAATGCACTTGTCAGGTGATGAAAAAATGGCATCCAAAAGGACTTTGCTTGTTGGGTTTAAACATCTTGCGGCCCCTCTGTACATGCATGAGCTCTGACTTGCTCGTACCTGGTTTTGCAACTCCAACAAACTTTTACTGAGGACAATTAATGATCAAAATCGGTCCACTATTGAGTTAGAATGCTGCAACTGCAAAACGGCTATACAATGTAATCCCATTGGGGCAACTAGCCCTGTCAAAGTAAACCGCTTGTTTTCGGTAAAGAAACTGTAGAAAATTACGGCTTCTATAGTTCTTGTAGTTTAAATTTCAGTTTCTGTAGGAAATTACTGTAGATATCATATTTTACCATTTCTTTACAGTTATTGAGGTTAACAGACATAGGTATATCTCTGTAGGCATCCTTTCCATGTAGTCAGACACTTATAAGTATATTATGAGACTGTAAGGGACGGGGAAAGTGATTTACTTTGATGTGGATGCATGCCCCATGGGATTTCGTTGTGTATGTAATACTGGAACGATTTTGATGTTTTTTGTCCATAGTAAAAATGTGGACCCAAAAAGATGGGAAAAAAGGGCCCAGGTTTAAAAAATCCTGACGTTTTCCTTTTAGGCTTAACTAAATGTACAGTTTGTAGAAAGGAAGGTGGTGGGGTATTGCAGTAAATGTATTGAAACCCTGACTCTTTTAGTCCTATTTCAAAGTTGCTACTCTACTTCATCTCATTAAAAAAGAAAACAAAATGTTTTAATTAAGCGATTGTTACATCATTATCTATCAAACGCAGTTCTAAGCAGGAGCACTTATAATGGAAAATGTGTGCTTTTCTGATACCACTGACACTGAAAAGGCAACAAAAGAAGCAGTTTGGCGTACAGTACGGACTACTGAACTAGTTATTTGTGTTCGCTCATTTAGTGTAAACAATCACAATGTGTGGCCGTTGTGTAGATAAATCTAAGATTATTTCACCGAGTCTTTAATTAGAACACATTACGCAATGAAATATGGAAGCTACTAAGGGGCTTCGTGTAAATATGAAACGAACTCGACCGCGATCGTTGCTCGCTCCTACTGAAATATATTTTTTCAATATGGCCGGATCTAAAACAACCGAGTGTAATACTAAACAAAACAGCTGCAAAAGTTGTCAAAGTAGGCGACTCAAGTTAAATTTCGACTGCAAATAAAGCTTTCATATGGGAAGGACATTGCTTTCCTTTGCGCACAGACTCTGGAGTGTCCCCTGATCCACCCAGAGGTCTAGCTCCTTTCCCCACAAGTAAAGAATTGACGAAAGCTCCTTTAAAAGCAAAACAAGTCAGGAATCAGCCTCGAGAGCAAGTGAAGTTTTGTCCAGCACGATACACGTTAATGAACGTTGGAACGAATGCATTTTCAATGCCAGTAGCGCTGCGACCCTTACGAGTAAACCAACCCCGTGCTGTGCTGGTGATGACGCGTGCATGTTTCGTTTGGATGGTCCTCGGTGTCCACATGCGCGCAGTAGCGCACGCGACACCAAAGAGTACCGCGGTTAAGTCATATCGCTGACCGCCAGTCAGACAGCGTCAAACCGGTTTGCCGAGCACTAGCTGCCAAGCAAGTACCTGCCTATTATTTTGCTTAAGGAAGGAGAGAGAAAAACAAATTACTTATTCGGACGCATATGACAAGAGCTTGATTGCATCTTCGGATTGGTATTTCTGTTCGTTACATTTTCTAACAGTATGTACTCACAGAAACAACTGCTTTCGCATGGGACCATGGGACGCCTCTCAAGCCCATAAAGACAATTATTTGCCAGCAAGTGCATTTAAGAGTATTTTAATAACTTAAGGTTCTCTTCGACGAGGACTATTTCTCCTAAGGTGGATGTGACTGGGCTGTGGGAAGAGCGTGAGAGTCTATGCGAGTGGGTTTGTCGAGGGGGGAGTGTGTGGAGGGACAGTCGTAGACGTCGACATCAAGAAACTGCCCTCTGAAGTTAACTGGAAACTGAACTGCCGCTTGGAAGACAGCCTTAGACAAACGAATGCGATGAAATAACCTCCCATCCGTATACTGTCTTTTATTCAGTGAACAGGCACGGAGCCGTGGTGCTGAACTGCTGCGCACAGGGAGGGAAGCTGAGACAACTGCCCAGGAGCACTATGGCATCTTTGCCCATTCATTGTGGATGTACAGTACTCTAACTGAAGTTGAAGTGAATGTAACATCATATTATTTAACGGAGAAATTAATTTACGGTTAATGTATGACTACACCCTAATACAATTTAGAACAAAATCCTCAATGCCTCTTGTGTCTTTGTGGTCTACGGGATCCCGTAAAGAATAAACTAATTTAAGCTTTACACCCAGTGGCTACAAAAGGCATATAATAATGGCATTAGATTGTGGACCAGGCGAAGGACGAATAGCATCAATTTCTAAGTCATCATTCCAGAAGAGAGGCGTGTGACCGCATCGCCTCAGCCGGGAGAGCCGGGCATATTGTATCTTGGAGAGTAAAATCAGCGTAACCCGAAGAGGGCCGAGGAGGGCTGCACTTTTTGGAACATATCTACTCTGCAAATAATCCGGAAAAATGTATCCCATCTTCACCCTGCAGGTGAGTTCCAGATGAGAAACTATTAGTAATCATTTTATGTATTGTTCTGCGTTCAAATCAAATGCTGCCAAAACAGTGCGATAGGCAACTGTAAACTGAAACAGATACATGCCACGGGGTTAAACTTCAGACATGACAGACTAATGAGACAAACGACAGGTTTTGTTCACCTGAAGATACAACTTCCTCCCTTGTACCCAGCTGTTCTGTCAGCCTCAGCTTTCACTGACTTTAGTTTAGCCCATAGGACATGTGTAAATAGGAATGTCCACATTTCACTCAACTAAAACAGAAGGATCATTCAACCCTAGTCTGCAATGAATCCCCTAAATCCTTACATAGCGGCAGGCTGTCATGCGTTTCTAACTTTCACATGTTTTTTGTATGTTGGACAAAAGGCTAAAGGTGCTCAACAAAATTGTGTATCCTTGTGATATCCTGCGCCAATAATTCCGGAATAGTTTGTATCCCTATTTCATCCGATTTGTAGCACATGAAAGGCGTTTAGAGTTTGATTGAAAGTGTTGCCTAACTGTTAGAGATAGTGACTCAGCATCCCGCTTGTAGGCGTACGAGAGAAGTTGTTGACACAAAGCACAAGATTCTGGAAGAGGTCTTACCGAGTGTGTTTGCTAAAATTGCCTGGGCTCCCGAATCTCAGCAAAATAGCATAAATTATGTTCAGGGTAGCAGCCTGGCTCATGGGTAGCGGAGGAACTCGTGATCCTTTGACTAAGACATTATGTAGCCTAAATCAGCGTCAAGATAGCAGCGTGCTTCTCCAGTTTCAGACTTCCCCGCTCATTCGAGGCAGGACAGTAATCAAGATATATATGAAATAGGTTCTTGGTGGTGGTTAGGTTTTTTATCAAAATGATAGATATAAAATCACTGACACAGAAAGAGACCTGTTCATATTTACAAAAACGTGTACTTGTAAGATACACAATCTGAACAGGATCGAATGGAATAACCTGTATTATGAATATCAAATCTACAAATATCATAAAATTACATAGGTCTACAGCAGGAAGCATAGTAATTTAGCTAAGGATATTTGTGACCTTTGCTAGCTATAATACAAAATAATTAAAAATGCTTGAGAGTAACATCCATTACAAGCTAACGTCGAAATTTGGCTTTGAAATGTTTCGTATAGGCGTAGTGGTTGCCTACATAAGCTGTTTTTGTTATCAATGTGTGAAACGTTAGCTAACTTACTAATATGAAAGAAATAGCCTTCATCATGGCCAGAGTAGGCCTACGTTTATTTAACATGTGTCATACAATTGCCTTTACTGCAGACCCTGTTTTGAACGTTTCTTGCAGATAATGGCCTAACGACCATTGCTTTGTCTTACCCAATATGGTATAGATATGGCAAGCCACCTGCTGCTGCCAATGTGCGTCTGATGATGGAAGGTGCTGTGCTCGCGCCCTCCCTGACCATTCTCACACACACAGCGGACACTACATAACTATTCTATACTGAATTAAGGATGCACTCGTCTCAAAAGAGAAGTTCTCAGTCACTGATTTTTTATCCAGTTGTATTTAGCTTCAAAGTTTATTGTTAGACCTAAAAAAAAAAATACCGACGTCTGGACCTCCGTGACCCCGTGAGCTGTTTACGGGCATGATTCGAGGCGCTCTTTCCTGCAAAGCAAACTGAAATGAGTCCAGTGAGGTCAAATGACACAAAGAGCTAGATGTCATCAGTTTTTCCATGTTTCATCTCAACCAACATGTAGGCACGCTGTCATATGCAGTGGTCTCCAACAGTATTTTAACAAGGCACTGACATCAGTTTCACGGCTTGTCTCCAAATCCCAAACAAAGCTCGAAGCCAAGGCAATTTCAGTCTTGAGCTGTATGCCCAGATAGGCTAGAACCAGAGAATCACTTTCTTATTACAATCTACATTTGATGTGATGATCAGAATGCAATTATACAGGACAGCAGAGACTGGTCTCACGGGAGCAGTGGGTGGAAAAGTGTGAAGTGGATAAAAGAAATGTGTTTATATGTCAACACTGAAAAGGAAGGGTTTTTGTTGCTACTTTAAACTTTGATTAGTTGTTGATGCATACTGTGCTATTTTGCTGGGTCTGCATGTTGCTGGGTTTGTCTGTATGGGACAGTTGTGAGTTGGAGCTTTACGTTCAGGTTTGTGCTTTTTTAAGGTGCTACATACTGTTTCTATTCTAATACTATTCTGTTTCTATTCTAATTCTATTTTTGTCCCTCACTTAAATGAGGTGTGGTGCCGAGTAATTTGACAATGATTTTGTTGACATCCAGTCACTTGAGGTGAGGTAACTTCAAAGCCTGTTGGGAGACTGGAGGTGGCTAGGGGCGGTGCTTGCAGGTGGCAGTTATTGACAGGTGGCCTCCAGGGTAGATTAGTGCTGAAATCAAAACACAGCGTTTGACTCAAGCAAGAGGAACCAGAAAAACAGAGTGCTGGCTCAGTTGCCTCGTAGACGCACACAACTACAAGGGAGCCCTAATGGTTCTGGAGGACATGACTGATGGTTGTGTAAAACACAAACTCCTGCAAGTTGTTAAACTTCTCTCAACACTTGAGTACTGCTAATTAGCTATCTTTGACATACTACTCCCCCACTGTCTTCTCTCCATCTCTCTCCCTCTCTCTCACACTCTTTCTTTCACTCTGTCTTTACCCCCACTTCCTCCTCTCGCTCTTTATCTCTGACTCCCTTTCACACACACACACGCACACACTTTCTCTCTCTCTCCACCCCAGCTTCCCCTGGTTTTCTCTCTCTTTCTTTCTCCCGCTCCTCTATTCAATTATTTCCCTCTCCTCCACTTTTGGACTCACATCCCAAAACCAAGTGTTTTGTCCAAACTTTGTGTGACCTTAGCCCCAACACCAACATTTACATTAAAAAAGCAAAGCTCTCTCACGGTCATTGGCTCTTGGGACATTGTGTGAGTACTGGTGAATCTTTAGCCCTTTTTAACAAGGCAAATAGCATTCTGCACATTTAAACCTAAACCTACTGGAGCTGAGTCTCCACTGTCTCCACTGGTCTAATCGCATAACCAAAACAAGGTGATGAGCTGTGTGTGTGTGTGTGTGTGGGGGGGGGGGGGGGGGGGTGCTTGTGAGTGCAATTTTGAGTGTATAAGATCTGTGAGTGTGTGTGTGTGGGGGGGGGGGAGTGTATAAGATCTGTGAGTGTGCGTGTGTGTGTTGCGTCTGTCTGTGTGCCAGTGTGTGTGTAAGAGAGACCCAGTGCTCTGAAAGGACTGGGGAGAAGTCCCTGGGGGCTTTTATGTCTCACTGCTGTAGAGGCAACAGCCTGGTGTACAGCAGATGGGAGAAGGCGGGGAACTGTGGATAGGAGTGTTTTTCTCCTCTCCTTCCTCGAAGCTTCAAAGCGTGTGTGTGTGTGTGTGTGTGTGTGTGTGTGTGTGTGTGTGTGTGTGTGTGTGTGTGTGTGTGTGTGTGTGTGTGTGTGTGAGGGTGGATGGGTGTTTGTGAAGGCATCTGGGGGGAAAGCAGGCTCCCCTGGCGAGGTGTTATCTCCTTTGGGGCCTCTGTCAAGTAGTAGCTCTGGCCGTCCTACACCACTCAGGTGCTCACAGATTCGGCTCTGCGCTTATGCCCTCAATCCTTCACCCTTTCCAGCTCACACCAGACAGTGGTAGAAGATTCTAGAAAGGCTTCCTAATCAAATCAGTGTGTTTCTGCAAGTGGCCAGTGCTAACAGGAGTCGGTGCAAGAACGATTTTTCAGCTCAACTTTTTTGAGAGTAAAACTTAAGGGTCCTATTTTTTCCCTCAAGCCTTTCCTCTGAGAGAGCCAGCACTGTGTGTGTGCATATATGTTTGTTTGTGAGTGAGTGTGTGTGTGTGTGTGTGCATGCATACGTATGTGTGTGTGTGTGTGTTAACTCAATGAGTATACACCTCTTCATTATGTGCTCAGTCGCCTGGTGTCTTAGCAACGGCAGACCTGTCCCACTGTTGTGTGTCACCCAGTCCCAAAAGGGAAAACACTTTATGTAACTCCAAGATGCCACGAGTGCGGAGGCACAGAACGTCTATGGTACACGTCGCCTGCTCCAGGCCTCTTCGGGGCACACACAATTTAAAAATCAGGCAGGCTTTCATCAGATTTTGGTTGCCCAAAAGAATCAGACTAGCCCAAGTAAAAAAAAAAACACTATCGTATATGTAGAATATAGATAGAAAGATAGATATAGTCGAGAAAGCATTTATTTAACAAGCACATAGTGCAACAATAATCAAAATATCATTATGCATCTTACTTAAGTTTGCTCTGCTTCCTTTGTTAATTTCAGGGCCGCTGCCCTGAGCTGAATTGCTTTGTGGTGGTTATCAATATCATTATAGTTATGAATGTGAATTAGCATAATTAATATAAATCAATAACACAAAAACAAACCACACAAATGTTAACACAAACAACAAAAGCAAATAAAAGGCTTTTAATTTAATATTCAAATAATATATATTTTTCTCATTGTTACGAGCATAAGAAGGCCAAGAGCTATAGCTGCCAGGCTTCTGTTGTCTAGGGGATTATTATTTTAGCTCCCTCCTCGTTCGCAACGTAAATAAATAAATGAAACAAACTAGACATTACATCCCATCACACTGTCCCTATGTGATGTGAAATGCGTGGAAGAAGGACCTGCTGTGTGTGGATGAATGTGAGTGTGACATCTTGGCAGCGCCCCAGGGAGTGGTCATGCACCTGATGGCTTGGGCGCACTCCTGCCCGGAGGCTGTCTTCAAATGCTCCAGTGCGTGTGGATCATTTTAGTCAGTTCTGTTTCATTTTGTTCTTTCTTTTTTTCCCGTTGGTAGTCAAAATACAAACAAAATGTAAGCTAAATACAAACAACTTCTGTTCTCGTCAATGGCAAAACCAAAAGAGGGGAACATGCCTTTGCTCCAGATGAACCTGCTAAACTAATTGCCATGAATGCCAGGATAGGTGTGTTCAAGTGCCCTGGTGGAAGATTCTCAGAACTCTATGGACAGTTGCACCTGGCATCAAAGCTTTACTATACATCAAGGTTGCTCTACCGAGCTGCATACTTCAACTCCTAGCTGGCAGCTTTACCTAAAAGCAATTGGATGTCTGTATCTCAAGGCAGATACATACACAAACGCGCGAGCACAAAGATGGACAGTCACAGTACAGCGGCTCTTAATAGAAGTCCCAGTTGGTTAAGCATGTCTGTATCTCCAGTCATTAAAAGAAAGAGCTTTCATCTTATTTCTGAGAAATTTATGGAGGTCAGTCATTAAGGTAGAAACATTTAATAGTACACCAAAGAAAGATGGTAACAGTATAAAGTAGTGCTGTCAAACGATTAAAATATTTAATCGCGATTAATCGCATTTATGTCATAGATAACTCAAAATTAATCGCGATTAATCGCAAATTTTGATCTATTCTAAATGTCCCTTCGTTTATTTATTTTTTCCATCATTTCATTTTTACTTTAATGCCCTTATCAACATGGAAAAGTTGATTGGCTTGCTTTATGCAAATGTTTTATTTAATTGAAAACCAATATTGCCAAACAGGGCGGTACAAAATAAAATTATAAAGTACACATTTCAGGTAAACAAGGACTCAGCCTATAGTGCAGTTAAACCATGGCTTAATATTTTCTTTTTTTCAAGTTTGCTGGGAACATAGCAGTCAGGCCTCTTATTTCAGAAATATTGAACCGTAACAGTTAGGTTACCAATAAAAGGTAAGCCTACTACTTCTTTGCTTTCAGCCAGCTGCCTGTTGACATTTTCAGACAACAGTGAAGCTCGCTTCTTTTGCACAACACAACTTTTAAAAGTAAACGTTCCATTCAGAAGCTTTTTATCATCCATTTCGCCGTATCGCGCTCAACATTCACTCAAACCGTAACGTTAGCCTACTACACAGTTTGCGAGGCCAAAAAGAATGTTAATCTAAAAAAAAAAAACAGGGCTACAGTTGCTTTGGTCACAGAAGGGCTTGATACAGATTACGACTCTAAGATTTACAGTAAATGCACTGATGCTGGAATCTTTGGAGTTTAGCTTTAAAGGAATGATACTAGAAGAGTTTCAGTGTATGGCTGTATGAATGTTTTGTTTTGTTCATTTCTCTGTGGTGCTGATTACATTGTAAGAGTGTGGGAGGTTAGTAACTTAGTCAAATACACAGAAATGAAAAGTACCCGAAAGCCGCCACAATGACAGTCAGTCTCTTCATGAGCTACCCTGCTGAAAAGCCACACATTTCTCTGTCTAATATGGCAGTTATCAGCTGGCTGGAGAGGACATGGTGGCTTTTTGGGAAATTCGACATTTTAAAGCTTTGAAAAGCCTTGATGCCTTATTAGTAGTAATTAGATTTGCTCTAAAATTAGTCGAAGGAGACAGTGCTGGATCCTCTGGCAAGAGTGTCTGCATGGGGCTTTATTCTCACGCATGACAAGGCATCCATCCGTCCCCTAATGACTGCTCTTTCTCTTTCTCTTTCTCCCTCTTCTTCTTCCTGGCTTCTCTCTCTCTCTCTCTCTCTCTCTTTCTTTCTGTCTCTCTCCCATCCCTCTTCAGTTGTCTCTCTCGTATTGTGTGTACAAAGCTGATTTGACAGTTGCGACAGATTTCACAGTCGTGTGCAGAAGCTGATTGTGTGATGTGTGACATGGATGAGGGAGTTGGATGTAGGGGTCACACATACTGTACATGCATGACCTTAATGTATGTCAGCCATGCTTAGCACACAGACAAGGTAAATAACAAGCAATGAATCAGTAAGTCTACTGTAATGTAGACTTATGTGAAGCCTGTATAATGTGTCATTATAAATAGAAAACCTTTGCTGTATTCTAATATTCTGCTTTGTCAATATGATGTTTTTTGCGTGTGTTAGAAAACTACACCCTTTTGGTTTATGAAGCATTATACAGGTTTGTATTACAATAATTACAGCTACTCAGAAGTCATTGTACATCTATTGGAGGTGAATTGTAATCTAAAATACATGTATTTATATACAATAGTCAATAGCAAACATAATCAACATATGAGGACATTATCAGCAAGACATTTCCGATAACTCACTCAGATAGAGATTAGCACCAGGGGACAAAGCACCACAGTTTGCCATTTCAGTTCTGGTACTCTCCTCCAGCTGATAAGAGCTTTCAATGAATTGCACAGCCAGCCACAATAGTTGCCCATTTTTATCAGACGCTGATACAGGCCACCTAGAGGACTCATACCCAGAGGAATAAATAGGAACGTGCTTGTAATACTTAAGTATTTCTCTCTCTCGCTTCCTCAGACACACATACGCGTACACATAGACTGAGCCACATACACACACACACACACACTAGGGGTGGGAATTGCGACAGAGGCAATGATGTGATACTATCACGACATATAGATATTATTATTTATTATATTTTACGATCCAACAATTATTGCGATTCAATTATGCGATACACTGTGATTTATTTCTGCCATATATATTACGTTTCGTACCTTGGCGCGGTAAATTTGGTTCTCGACTATCGATTTCCGCCGTGACGCCAGAGAAGAACAAGGTCTTGTGCCATCTTGTGGACTTCAGAAGCAATCATTACATATCAGAATAGATGTATGTACCAAAATCAAATTTAAATAATGATGAATGTTAAATAAATAAATATTGTGAAACTTTTATTGTATTGCTATAATATCACAATACTCCAACCTCTAACACACACAACACACACGTGGCACACGCACACACAGTTAGACAAACGAAAATGCAGACACAAACATAAACACACATTTTTGTGTCACTTCTCACTTAAAACACCAACATGAAAGGAAACGTTTCCCTGTAAGCCTGGGTGGTTTGGCTTTGTGTGAACTTGAGGACTGTAATTGATGAGAAAACTGTTATCATTTGTTTCTCTGCTTGTGTTTTTTCCTTCCTCTTTCGTGGTTGTTTTGTAACAACAAGATATAGCCTCAAAGCATGTCTGCAAATGAGCTAATTAGCCATGAAAGACTTCCACTGATGGGGAAGATGAGCTTTAATCAATCAGAGTCCTCTCTTCCAGAATCACACATAATCGACTGGAATGTATGGGAGAGTTTACTGTAAAGAGGTTGTGTTTCCCCTGATGATTATTGCAGTCTCACTATCACACATATCATATATGCCATAGATGGGACCTGTCAACACAGCGCTTTCAAATTTGAAAAATGAGGCCCACAAACATACCAGAGTCAAGCCCAAACGCATTAGATGGAGAAGCTGGCAAATATATGACAAATTCTTTTTCCTCGTCTCCAACTTGATTTCCATCTTTTCTTTCCTGTTTTTAACCATGGCTTTGCCATTGCTGATTCCGGAACAGATCTGGTCCACACATGTTCCAGAATCATCCGCCAGCTGCTTATTCAGTTTACATTCCTTCACTTCAGACAGACATAGTGCTATCTGCCCAGGAGAAATTTTAACTCGGCATGTCAGATTTTAAAAGCATGTCAGATTTAGACTAATAATCAGTAAAAAAAAATCTGTCCGATGTAAAATAGCTCCGGACTAGAGAACATTAATTTTCCAAGTTTTACACACTGTCCTTTTCACCCAGTACGAATGATTCACCTTAAATGACTGCAGTGAGTTACTATTGCTCTGTCTTTCTGCATCCTTGGAGGAGCCGTGGTGATGTTTATAGCTGCGTTAACGCCCAGGGGCCTTGATAACCCATGTCCATGCTGCCCATAAACACAGGCTCCATATGACACGCTGGCATGTTTACAGCCTTCGGGGCATTTAAAATCCCCCAGACCCCTCATATCTGTTGGCAGCATGTTGATGACGGGGTCTGAAGTCAAGTGGAGGCAGTGGACTCCATTTTGATGCACGTGTTGTCTTGTGGTCGCCAACCTCTTGGGACTACAGCAGGCTTGCGTTGCAAGTTAAGGTGTTCACTAGTCAGAGAGGCAGGGTTTGGGACTACAGCAGGCTTGCGTTAGAGGGCAGAGGCAGTAGAAGCACAAGCCCCCCGTACACGCTCCTTTTTTCCCTTTATGTTGGCATGTGAAAATCCTGTAGCCATGCATTTTCTTTTTGCATAGTTGAGGGCATGCATGAGCTACGCTCACACAGAGGCATACATAAATTCACAGACGCGTGTACACACACACACACACACACACACACACACACACACACACACACACATGCACTTTATGTTCTTTCTGATCTTTTACCATGAAGACTGAGCACTATAGCTCGTTATAACGCTGATTTTGTTCAGCTCTACAATGTATGACCCCAAGAGCCAGCGCACCACAGGAAACACAGGGAGAGAGAGAGAGAGAGAGAGAGAGAGAGAGAGAGAGAGAGAGAGAGAGAGAGAGAGAGAGAGAGAGAGAGAGAGAGAGAGAGAGAGAGAGAGAGAGAGAGAGAGAGAGAGAGAGAGAGAGAGAGAGAGAGAGAGAGAGAGAGAGAGAGAGAGAGAGAGAGAGAGAGAGAGAGAGAGAGAGAGAGAGAGAGGGGGGCTTGACATAAAAGATATTGAATTTGAGCGTGAAATGCTTGAACCACTGTTACATTCATTAATCATCATTAACAGCCGCACTGCACAGACCTGAGTGCAGAAGTCGCAGCCTGAAGGTCGTGTGTGAGAGAGACAGAGAGAGAGAGAGAGAGCGAGAGAGAGAGAGGGCCAGAGGCAAGAACATGTGATGATTTTTATGGTCCCCTTTTTTGTCACCGTAGGCAGTTACTGTATATGTGTGAGTGTGTGACCTCACGTGACTATGTTTATTTGTGCATGAATGTGTGCAAATATGTGCGTGTGGAAGTATGTGTGTGTTCGCCACAGGGGTTGGCACAGGATCTCTGTTCCACCTCTCTGTTTTCAGTGGGCCTTGGTGCCCTGTGATGACCTGTTTCTGCCCCTGCATCGCTCACTCTTGGGCGCATGCCCGCTGATATGTGCCTGCTGCCCACGGACTCACGCCTGGCTGTGGTGACGCTCGACTGCAGCTGCTCGCCCGAACACTCTATTACTGTCTGTACCTCTTTCCTCTGCCGCTTTCTCTTTCTGTCTGCCTGCCTCTATCTTGCTCTCTCTTTCTGTCTGCCTGCCTCTCTCTTTCTGCCTGCCTGCCTCTATCTTGCTCTCTCTTTCTGTCTGCCTGCCTCTATCCCTTGCTCTCTCTTTCTGTCTGTCTGCCTCTATCTTTCTCTCTCTTTCTGTCTGTCTGCCTCATTTCCGTTTGCAAAGACCAAATGCTCGAGGGGACAGTGCCACCCACTTTGTTCACTGTGCCCCCTCACTTTTTAAAAATAAAACTCAAATCATTTTCATAATGATATGGAAAATATCCCTAGTATTGTGTTTTTAATGTGATCAGATGATATGAGACATTAATTAGGGTGACCAGATTTGAGTTTGGGAAAAAGGGACCCCGCCCCCTGACTGAGTTTTTGGGAAAAAAAATCACATGCAGATGACCCGCCCCCTCCCCCGCGACGAAGTTTTGACATCTTTTTCACATGCAGATATCATGTACTACCGTAAACGATGCAACTAGTGGAGGCGGCAAGGTGCTCAGTGTTGCCAGACTGGAAATGGCGTATCAAAATGCTCAAAATGATCGTATTTGGAGGATAATTATCATATCTGGCAACACTGGGAAGGCAGTCGACCAATGACAGTTCTCCCTACAGTCAGAGCTCGCCAGAAGGTGGAACGTAAGGGAGATACCTCTTCCAAAACTTGTAAGGACGTAATAACTAGTTTGTGAAAGACCCAGAGAAACACAAATATCCGACGACGCAAAATCCCGGACAATTTTGGAATCCCTGCCGGACGCATTTTTTAGGTCCCGAAAAGAGGACATGTCCTGGTCACCCTACATTAATATCTCCCAATGAATTGATCTTTGCACAGCACTTAGCTTTATATAGGCTATCTACGCTTTTGTTCACTCACTAGAGGCTTCTGTTGTGATTTTCTTATATCCAAGCTCTCTGATGTCTGGATTACTGTTAACCTCAGTGTTTTTTCTTCTTGCAAAACTGCTGATGTGCTGCTTAGCATAAACTGGCTTTTTAGCTACGGTCAGCGAACATGAGTTTAGGATTTTTTTTCTAACTAGCTAGCTAATCTTACATCGGACTTAGATTCAATATTGAAAGAGACAGTGCTTGGGCTTTGGGCAACTAGAAAGCACAGGAGAGAACAGCTGTGTCACCTGTTAAAGCAGTGGCTTGTGAACGAGTAAGAGAACAGGTAAAATAACAGGTTGTTGGCTACTGCGAGCTAACGCTATCTTGTTATTGGATCGAGTTGGCTAGCCCTGCTTGGTGCATTATTGGTTATTGAAATCAACATTTACTCATTAACATCAACATCACATTGAAATCACATTGAATCATATTGAAATCAACATTATTTTCAGACGTCGTGGGCGCATGTGGTCTAAGGGATCGGATCTCAATACGTCTTCAAAACATCTTGAGTGCATTCACCTGTATTTACAGCACCCCTGTATCACCTAAGACGCATGTTAATACCAGGTGTGACAAGGCCTTTGCCTACCTGTTTCCATCTGTCTCTCTCTCTCTCTCTCTCTCTCTATTGCCTGTCACTTCCGTGCAAAGCCCCAACACATCGTTGTTCCCTCTTCCCTCCCTCACACACACACAGACACACCGAGTTGAGCCTTCCTCCCACACACACAGTCAGAGTCTCTTGAACACAGCTTCTCATGCTGACACACATGCTGATACACATTCACACATTTACTGCACAGACACACACACACACACGGATAAATACATACACACACACACACACACACACACACACACACACACACACTCATGCATATACACACACATAGGCCTTTTTAGCATTCGCCACAGGCCTAGGCACTTTCCCTTAGTCCACATCTAAGCTGTAATCACAGCCAGGCCACTTCTCTCCCTCCTCCTCCCCCCAACCGTCACACACACGCACACACACACACAAGCCATCCTTCTGCTGAGATAAGCAGGTTAGGCAAACAGTGTTGTAACAGTGTCCTGCGTGAGCAAACACCATTACTGACACACACACAGCCTCTGAGGCATGGGCAACGGCCAGGGGAGCACACCAAATTACGTCCAAAAATATCTGAGCCCCTGTCTGCTTAGAAGAGCCCTTCTGAGGTGGCAGACAGCGGCAGGTTTTAGGAAGCCGGACTGCAGCATCCGTGACGTGTTTAAGGGTCGATACGTAAGAGGAAGCAGTGAGGGACCAGCTGCCGTTGACTCATGGGAATTCTTCATCACACACACACACACACACACACACAAACATGCACCTATGCACAGACAGACACACATGCACACACACACACACACACACACACACACACACACACACACACACACACACACACACACACACAAACATGCACCTATGCACAGAAAGACACACATGCACACACACACATACATACATGCACACACATACATTCACACACATACCATCATCATCTATCCTTTCCTTTTGTACCAGGCTCTGCACTGCTCACCCATCTCCCCACCCTTAGTCTTACTGTCAAATGACTGGGACTTGCCTGCCAGATGATGTTTGCTCGGGGGGCCAGTGAGGGTCATGAAGCGCTCCGGGTCTGTTTACATGCGATTGGGTTCTTCTTGCTGCATGTGGGTAGGGGGGTGTGGGGCAGTCCTTCCTTCCTGGGGGATATTACATGGTCGACCCAAATATACGCCCTGCCCTGGTGTCTCTGTCTCCGTCTCAATCAGAGCACTTTCTTTGTGACTCTTATTGGAGCTGAGTCCGGAAAAGATGCATCCCATATGTGGCCAAGCCATAAGATCCATACCAGTTTTCTCATGTTTTTATTGATTTTTTTTATTCACAGCTGTGCATTTTCCTGCGTCTTCCCCTTTCCTAATCTCGTGCATGGTGGCTTCTGGTAGTGGCTAATGGGAGTGGCGTGATTTAGGGGAAGGTTGACCCACACACTCTAGGACCTGTGGGATACACACACACACTCTAGGACCTGTGGGATACACACACACACTCTAGGACCTGTGGGATACACACACACACTCTAGGACCTGTCTGGTGTGGGATACATACACACACACTCTAGGACCTGTCTGGTGTGGGATACACACACACACTCCAGGACCTGTCTGGTGTGGGATACATACACACACTCTAGGACCTGTCTGGTGTGGGATACACAGGTCATCAAAGTGAAAAGAACAGAGGAAGAAGAGCAAACTTTAGCAAGATGCATAATGATATTTATGATTATTGTAAATATTTTTTTATTGCTTTCTCAAATATATCTACCTTTCAACATAAAACTATTCTAATTCTTTCCGGGCAACCAAAATCTGAAGAATGCCCCAAGGTCTGCCAGGGATTTTGAAATTTTGCGAGCCCTGAGCGTCAAATAAACGGCTTTCAATGTTAGTGGGAATTGGGCCACACGCACACACACGGACACACACACACACACACACACACACACACACACACACACACACACGTGCGCGCACAGTGTCTGGACTGTGAGGTCTGTCTAGCACATCCGACTCTCCCTTATTCTGCTAATGTATTGTTTCTGTCGTGCTGGGAACCAAAGAAGCAGAACCAATCTTGGATCCCTTCCTTC
The DNA here is from genome assembly GCF_900700415.2 of Clupea harengus. Lineage (NCBI taxonomy): Eukaryota > Metazoa > Chordata > Actinopteri > Clupeiformes > Clupeidae > Clupea > Clupea harengus. The sequence continues at coordinate 10,607,195 of NC_045152.1, read as the reverse complement.
ACACAGAGCAGCAGCCCTGGAAGGCTGTGAGTCAGATTTAATCACTGTGCTTCATTTTCTCTCTCTCTCTCTGTTTAACTCCTGCTAGCTTCCTCCTGCGCCCACATCCTCATGTGCTATCTGTACAATATTATTTGGCCTTTAATGAGTTTCGTTCTCTTTTTATTATTTTCCATCTTTGTTTTGCTATTTGCCATTGTTGTTGTTTATTGTGTTTGTGTGTGTGTGTGTGTGTGTGTGTGTGTGTGTGTGTGTTTTAGTTTGTGTGTGTTTTAGTTTGTGTGTGTATTATTGTGTAGCCTATCTATGTTTAAAAAAAAAAGAAAAGAGAGCTCTGTGCATCTCTAGGTCTTGAAGCATTACCGCAATTCCAGTCAGTAAAAAGCATGCAGTGATGCTATTATCCGCTCGTGGTCTTCAGGGTGCATTGCCTTGTTTGGTTCCCCAACACTCCATGACCAAACTCCAGACCCTGGAGGTGTGTTATATTCCTTCACGCACATCAGGGGGAACTAACTGCAAACAAGCATAACAAGCTGATAGCTGGCATGCTAACCATGTGGAAATGGCTATCCTGAGCGGGGATGGGAAGGATGTGGAAAATGACTGGAACATCTGACATGGTTTTGGAGGCAGTAAACTCCCAGACACAGGCCAGGCCAGGCCCACCACCCTCCTACTAATCTGAAATTACTTTGGACCCATCCGCCCACCATCTGTTATTATTATTATTATTATTATATTTTATTATATATTAATAATAATAATAATAATAATAATAATAATAATAATGATACATTTTGGTGCCTTTCATGGCCCTCAAGGTCACTTTACATCACATAAGGTCAGTAATGAAATATAGAAAAAGCAACACAGCACCTGGGAAAAATATCAGTACAGTCAACAACAGTAAGATATGCAGTACGCAACAGAGCATAGCTCAGCATGAGTTAAAAAAAGATGTGGTAGTGTAAAATAAGATGCAGTCGATGCAGCTAAAGTGAACAGGCTACTTTAAATAGAGCAGCTGAATTTGAATTCCGTGATGGAGTCAAAAAGTTTGGTTGCAGCATAGGAGAAGACCCTGACACCCATTGTGCTGAGGTTGATTGCATGGTATGCCCAGGACCACCTCTTGAAAACAATTTAATGATTGTAAGAGTCTGGTCTGCAAATGGCGGCACACAAGCAGAATGAACAAGGTGCATGGGATCAGGTGGTATTTCCTATACCCTAAGGAGGACTCTTGTGTTGCTGGTACCTCTTCCCACTCAAACACACCCTGTTTAGAATGACTCCCGCTGGAAGTCGTTTTCTGCTCACTTGAAGGTTAAAGACGCCCCAGGGGAGGAGGGCACTGGCAGATGGAGTTTACAAATGTGAGGATAATCAGTGTCTGCTCTGGACGACTGTCGGTCTCTCTCCAGTGCTAATCTCTCCCTGGCTGCAGGACTTTGCCCAGACCTCTGTTTTGTTTTCCTTTTCTTTTCTTTTTTTTGTATGGTGTCCAGACCCCCAACCTGTTTTCAGTCCTCTGCTTTGCTATTTCCTCTTTAGTCTCAATATTATTTCTTTTCTTTGTTTGCTCTTTTTTTATAACTGTTTTGCTGTTGAAGTCTCACACCCAATTTACCCCATGCCCGTTCTCTCACAGGTCATTCTCTTTCTATGTTTCTCTCCTTTTCTCTCACTGCCTCTCTGTACCTCCTCCTCTCCCATCTCCACTTCTCTTCTCTTCTCTCTCTCTCTCTCTCTCTCTCTCTCTTTCTTTCTCTCTCTCTCTCTCTCTCTCTCTCTCTCTCTCTCTCTCTCTGTCTGTGTCCCTGCGCGTCTCAAGACTCTGGAATGTCCATTCATTGCATGCAGCCTGTTTATCACTGATAAGTCTTACACAGAGAGAGCAGCCCAAAGCGCTTCTTTTTGGGAGCGCCATTCCTCTGGTAAGCGCCGTTGTTGCTGGGAGTAAGTGTGCCAGTCGCTTGGAGACCTACGCTCTGTTCCATTTCAGCTTTTTTCCCACGTTGCCCACGACACAATCGCCTCGGAAGGTCCCCCTCTCGCTCATGCTTGTTATGGGGCCGTGACTCGTGGGCTGAATGGGAAATTGAAAAATCAAAGGCGGCTGCCTAGAAAGAGTCAAGAGCAGTAACCCATAGCACCTGTCGGCACACACACACACATTCACACTCACACACACACACACACACACATACACACATACACACAGAGTCCCTGTCACACTCACTTACATGGGACTTAAGTGTGTAAATGGGCTCCAGCTGTTGTATCATCTGCGCTGTCAGGTTTGAAGAGGATGTGCTCAAACATCTCAGATGAAAGAGCGGAGAGAACGAAGGAGAGAGTGGTGGAATGAGAGATATAGAGGGAGGAGAGAAATGAAAGGAGTGAGAAATGAGGGAAGAGAAGAGAGAAAGAGCAAAAGAGACAGATACAGAGAGAAAAAAATGGAGAGGAGAGAAGGAAAAATAAACAGAATAGGAGGAAAGTGAGAAATGGAGAGCAGAAAGAGAAGAAGGAAGAGGGAGAGAAAAAGGAAAGGAAAATGAAACAGAGAGAGAGGGAGGAGAGGGAAGAGTGAGAGAGCTGTATTATAGGTTCTGCTGCCACTTTCAAAGGAATAACATATGGAGTCTTACCCCTCTGTGGCCATTTAACCAATTTGCTGCTTCCGAGTCCATTACCTCCAGTTACAGTGTGTAATGCAATCTCATGATGACTTTTCCCAATAAAATTGTGTGTCACAGTGTGTCTGTGTGTGTGTGCGTGTGTTGGTATGGGCGTGTGTGTGTGTGTGTGTGTGTGTGTGTGGTGTGTGTGATTTTCACATGGCTATTGGAGCAGGTTTAGAGGTGGAGGAGTAAAGGCAGTATTGATTGGGTTGGGTTTTGCCATAAGGAGAGGATTGTGCACATCTCTTACTGCTTTTAGTGTCACTGTTCTCTCTCCATTTATCCAGACTGCGGTTGATCATGAAATACACATTTTTGCTACACACTGACAAGCTTCTCTTCTGGGAAACGTCTGTGCTAGGTAAGCTAGGTGACTTGCAAAAATAGCAACCGCCCACTTATTTAAAAACGATTTATTTTGGTCTACCTCAATGAGTACCCGTTAGTGGGTCCAAAAATAAAAAGTGTACTAGCGTCCATAGTAACGTTGAGCATTAAAAATCTCCTTTTTCCTCCTGTGTGTGCTACGAGAGATCCGCCCAGGGATCAGGGACCTGGCTCCATGCAATATTGATGGCTCTGAGACTGCTCATATCGGGGAGTGGCTATTTCTGTCCCGCTTTTATGTTGCCAAAACATTCCTGCTTACTTCTCCTGCATCAGCAGTCCTGCCCTGTGGATGTAGGGTTAAGTGGCTGCCATTCATACCTGTTCTAACACTGGCCTACTTAAGCCAGGGAGACAAGGCACTTCAGCTCTCAGAATAGCCAGGGTGGACTCAAGGCAAAGAGAGAGAAAGACAACAAAGGCAAATCATGAAATCCTGTTAGACCATACAAATGGACATGCCTTTGAACTTCCATTGCTCTTCTTCTCTGTGTGGTCCCCCCCCCCGTCTGCTTCTCGTTTTTTTTGTTGCTTGTCTTTTCTCGTCTTTCTTCTTCTCCCAAGAATCAAGTGGGTTGTTTCCACTCTTGCTTGGGGTTAGTGCTCGACCGGACCGAGGCTCATTAATCTCCTCGTCACGCTGTACTTAGTGCGCTATCGCCGGGAGATCGTTTATCAGCCCGTCTCGCAGCGTCGGGCTGTCTGTGAGAGGTGGTGGCTTGGTTGGAACGGGACGCTCGGATGAAACAGGACTCCCAGGCGCCGCCCCTGATTAAGAGGAACAGGGTTTAGAGTTCAGAGATGCTGGGGAAAATAGTGGACCGTTCTTAAATCTCCCATCAATACACACACATACATGTGCATACACAGCTACCTACACATGCACACACTTACATGTGCATACACAGCTACCTACACATGCACACACATACCCACACACAAAGAGGTACACAGTACACACATACACAGATACACACATTCGCTCTCTCACACACACACACACACACACAAATATTAAATACAGACAATTCTGTACACAACAGAGCAGCCACTCCAAGGGTTAGTGAGAAAAGGTGAGAAGAAAAGATCATGTATCATGTCCAGATGGATGCTTACACTGTAATAGATCCATGTCGGATCTGGGTTAGCGCCAGAGTCTGGGCCGCACTCGTCTGCCAGACTGAGTATGATAGCAGAGGCTTGGGACTGAATACAGAGGAACCAAAGGCATGTAGCGTCCACAGAAAGGACCCTGTTTACCCCGGCTAGTTGTGCAGGCACTTCAGTTAGCCACGGATTAGCCACCCAATTAGCCAGCTTTTTGATCTGGCCGACATGTTTTATTCACAGTGGTGACTTAAAGTAGCTGTTCATTCTGACATCTGAGATGCTGTTTCTTGGCCATGAAATGTTTCCTATCCCACGGTTGATTTACGGTGCAGTACTTTCATCTGGAGAAAAATAAAGGCCAATGGAAAATTTGTATTATGATCAATATTCACTCCCATAATTGGAAGAAATTGTGTGTAATTTACCCATATTGACCCTCACCATCATAGCGCACTCCCACTGAAGCTGGGAGCGTGACCGACTCACCTGGATGCAGTTCAAGGGAACAATTTGCATTTAAAAGGAATTTACAGAAAGAAAAACAAGCATCTGAATTTGAAACATATGCACAGCGAAGCCCTTTGTTATGTGCAGCGATTGCTTATTCACCATTCCATTTACGTATATAGAGGATCACAAAAGTGAGCTTTCTAACAGGATGGGACAAGCTGCTGAGTGTCTACTAAATGTGATCCCATCCTGTGGTAGCATTGAACCAGACATTGCTTACTATAAGAGCGCCTTACTTACACCATCACAACTTCAGCTAAATTCACCCAGAAAGTGGTGGATTGTGGAATGGATTTGGCCCAGATATGGCCCAGTTATGGCTCTGATCTGGTGTAGGAGCTGCAGGCCACAGATCTGGGGCAAAATTGTGCCAAAGAGAGCTGCTGTGGCCGTGAGATCTGCAACGGCAGAGGACAGTTGCCTATCACAAAGCATTATTTAATTTCTGCCTCTCATCAGACCTAATTTGCTGGAAGTAATTTATGTCTCCATAGCTGTGGGTCGTATAGCACATTAATTAATGTCAATTCAATTAGATGGAGTCACTTGCCACCATATTAACTTGGCCAGATGACTGTAATGCCGCATTAAGAAGGTGACTTTGGTGGCCAGGGAGGATCGATCGAATCCCTGCTGCGTCCCAGGAGACAGGCAGAATGAATGCGCAACCACGCGCCACACAGGCAAACATTTAGACCACAAATGTACACACACACGCACACACACACACACACACACACACACACACACACACACACACACACCACACACACGCCACACACACACACACACACACACACACACACACACACACAATGTCTGTGTCTTAAATGTACACACATATATACACATGCACACACACATACATGATTATTTATGGTCTCGATAATTCCTTTGTGCTTTAATGTATGCTGCCTCTAAAAGAGTCGTGGTTAGCAACACTCATTTGATTTCACTGACACCATCAGTTTCTCAGCAGGGGAGAGATATTGATTTTTGAACATGTTTTAAGGCTGCACACACACACACACACACACGCAAGCATGATTAAACACACAAACAATCTGATGTGCTGACGCTGAAGAGATGGTTGATCAAAGAGGGATGGATGTCCATTTAATTTCAGGCATTCACTATAATGACTAAACAGGACTCTCTCTGATGTGTTGCATGTGATGAAAGCACACGCGTGCACGCACACACACACACACACACACAGTCTTTTTCTCTTTCAGACACACAGGCACACATGCACACTTGTGCCTGAGTTGTTTTTGGGAGCATGTGAGCTGTGTGTGGTGGTGAGGCTATGACTGACCTTCAGGTTAATACCAAGCCCACCACACAGGGAGGAGGTCAGGGCTGTTACTGCTCTAATTGATAGACACCTCACAGACAGACATGCACACGCAAGCACATACACACACACACACACACACACACACATCCACACACACACACACACACACACCGTGGTTGGTCATTCACACACAAAGAACCCCCTTGCTGGCTCACTTTACCTTGCACACACACACACACACACACACACACACACAGAGAGAGAGAGAGAGAGAGAGAGAGAGAGAGAGAGAGGGCAACCCCCCCCCACACACAGACTCATCATCCATTTACAGTAATAAGAGGGCACCATATCCATTCCTCTCCCTCATACACAAACAGGTACATTCAGCACACCTCTCATATATCTCCTCTGACCTTCCCAGGCCTCACGCAGCCCCCCCCCCCCCCCCCCCCTCCTTTCCCAACCTCACAACCTCCCAACTCCCCAAACACACACACAGCTTCCATTCTCTTACATAGCCATTAGCACCTCTGCTAAAACCACGGCTGCTCAGCCCTGCTCAGGCTATCACCCTTTAAGGAGTGAGTTTTGTTTTGCACGTCACTCCAGAATTGTACCGTGCAGCTCTAGAATTTAAATTGATCATCATTTACAATGGTCGCTTCAATTAATTCTTACATCATCAAATGGAACCTTCACCATTCTGGGCACGTATTTGTGATTTGTTCTCAAAGGGCTAGTCACCTTTGCGCTTATTGATGTGGGTCCAATCCAGTCCATAGTTGTTACTGCTATCCCTGTAGGCACTTGTAGCCAAGTAGGCACTTACTGCATTGCAGTATAAATACCTTATAAACCTTTCGAAATGTATTTGTAATGAATTATGGGTACTTGATTCACATAAAGTGTGTTTGTCTGTGGTGCTGATTTATCTTAAGCTCCTTACTGGGAAAGCCTGGGAAAGGCTTATAACTTCCTGAGTTAGGATGCAGTAGCACCCTGGACTATTTCCATCTGGGAGGAGATTTAAGTGTGGCAGCTGTGAACAGTAGTCAAAACAACATAGCCTTTCTCCTCCAGTGACCACCATACATTTCTCCATCTCTATTTGGCCATTCAAAAGTGACAAAAATGAAAACTTTGAGGATCTGAAATATGAACCATTGGAAGTTAAATAGCCGGTGGATGTTCATATGTATCATTCATGTTCCATAGCTTATGTTTAGGTGGGAGATGCCAATGGAGCTTCAGCTTTGGAATTTAGTGAAACATTCTGGGGCATTCCTTGGAATGTAACAGAATTCTAAAATGTAACAGAATTGTGCCATATCTTTTATACGACAGATGCTTAGCCCTGTCATATGATGATGGTGATTTTTTTTATTTCCCCACAGTTATATTACTACCAGCTGGCACCAGGTAAAACGTCACCTCAGGACGACTGTTTGCCATGTGTCAGCTTAATTGTGATTGAGACTGCAGCTGTCAAAATAAGTGAATATCTTCACTGCTCACACACTGAAACATCATGCTCAGACCCCCTTATGAGTTTAGTGCTGTGTGATTCCCAGAACACACCATCAGCTCTGCTTTGGGGGGGGATTAGACGCCGATGTGGCTTTGAAGTTTGACTTATGAAACTGGGGTTCTAGTGTCCATTATTGCTTTTATGTCATATAAGGAGACATAGGTATGTTCTTTTAAAGTTATTTTTAAGAAAAAAGACAAAATGGACAGATGGCGATGTGCCAGAAACGACTTTCATTTGTCAATCGATATTCCAGGAAGATGTACATGCAGCGCAGCATCAAAGGAAACAAGCAACACTCTTGAGCAATCATTTACACTTTCTGCTCAGGACATACAACCCATTGTTATTTTTCCTCATTACTTAAGGATCATGAGCTTGACATGACAAAAACACCCTGTTAGCATCTTGTGAAACGTTGTTTGATGTTTCATTTACGTGAAAAATGGATGGAGAGACAGATCAAGTCAGGCTTGTCATAGCTCAATCGCATTAGACATGAACTAATACTAAACACGTCTGAATTCTTGGTACACTTTCAAGAGGCAATTAATCCACATGGTAAACTACCAACAGGGCACTATCGAATCCAGCAACTGTGCTTGTTATTTATATTCATCCTCTGTTGTCTGTAGTTTGAAAGAGCTTTTGTTTTCTACTACCCGAAGGGTGAACACATCCACTTCATGTGGCCTACTTTACACGGCTCACTCTGTATAGTCTCCCTAAACCCATTCAGCGTGGCAGTCGAATCCAATCCCATCGCCAGCAGGTGAGGCTGCTCTGGGCCTGCTGGAAATCCCCTGGAGGTTAACCGTCGGGGGAGCCGGATGTGCCCCGGCCAGGCTGGAGGGGTCCCGGGGGGATTACAGGAGCGTTTACAGGAGCGTAACCCAGCTGCGCCTCCAGGGCTCAGGAAGGCCAAGGCGGCTCAATCCTCCTGGATTTTGCCCTTCTGCTTTCCAGCACGGAGATCTGGCGGTCTAGGAAAGGCCAGGAACCAAACAGCAACAAAAGGCAGACAATGGGAAGGGAGGGGGGGGGGATTCATGTAACGCCTGCTGGTTTTGGTCTGATGCTGGCCGTGGTGGCTGCCCAAGAGCTCCACAGAACACATTTAGTTGGCCCTATTCCCTTCCATCTTCTGCATGCATTTGCCAGTGAGCGTGTGTGCGTGCGTGTGCGTGTTTGTTTGTGTGTGTGTGTATGTGCTTGTATCCTTGTGTGTTCTCTACTGATGTCCAAAAAGAAGCTAAGCCAACCCAGGGAGGTTATTACCCCAGTGTGTGTGTGTGTGTGTGTGTGTGTGTGTGTGTGTGTGTGTGTGAGTGTGTGTGTGTGTGTGTCTGTGTGTGTGTGTGTGTGTGTGTGTGCGTGTGTGTTGTCCGTGCATGTTCAAATTGCATGTTGTTCCCTATTGTTAGCAGCAGATTACTGATTTTACAGGCGTCACAGCTGCAGATTGGGCTTGTCCACATAGCCAACCTCACAAAGCCTGCCCAGCCATGGCAGACCCCTCTACTATTCACTTGTGTGTGTGTGTGTGTGTGTGTGTGTGTGTGCTGCCACATTTTAGCCACAAAGCCTGCTCCAGCCATGCAGACCTTCCTACCATAGATATCAAATCTCAGGATACCCAGAATAGAACATACACAGAAATATGTGATCAACTCAGGAAGAAATTACCCAGGAACACTGGTATCCTGTCATAAGGTCCTGACAGATGGCATATACTGTAACAAGTGATTAGTTGCTTGTGATCTCGACTGTGCTCTGTTTCCGGTGACTACTGATAAAGCAACATAATTAGCCCCACAACCCAAACTCCAAGACAAGACAGTATGCTCCACAAACCACAGACACAGTTCCTTTTGCCTGCAGGCCTTCTGGCTTCCAATAACATTGTGAGCACCTTGTGAGTCAGCGCCTTTTATTCAGTTCTGTATCGTGAAAAAATGTGTTCTATAATTCAAATAATTCTGAGCTGTTTGATTCCTTGCCCAGAGGAGAACCCAAATCTGTCCCAAAATAAAAAAACAAAACCTACAATCACAACAGAAACATTCTTTCACAGTATTATCTCTCCATTGAACATGGACTCAGCCGATGCTGTCGGCTTTGGAGTTCAGATGAAGGACAGTATGACAACAACAATTGCAGGCCTTGCTCACTGTGTCTATTGCCCAGTGTGAATGAGGAAGGATCAGGCTGTTGGGATTTGAGTGGAGATTATCTCCTGTTTTTTTTTCTCTCTCCCTGAGACACAAATCAAACTGATTGAGGAGGGTCAGAGTGCGGGCCTTTGGCTCTGGCATCGACCTCCTCTGCAGATGATCAGCAGGCATGACCGCCCCTGATCCACCCTTGTCTACACTACCAGGATGAGAAGTGTCAACATCTGTGGTGCTGTACTAGAACAGTCCATCATGAGACTAACGAAAACATGTATAATGTGGTGGACAACACATCATTAGTTGCCATGACAGTTGATATCCAGTGATGTAGGTGAGAGCCATTTTATCGGTAATATTTATGTCAGCTCCGGCAATATTAGATGCTATTACAGTACACACCTTATGCTAGTCATAGTGTCAAACATCATGTGAGTGACCTTTACATGAAAATCGTGACACAACACTGAAATGACCTGCAATCATAACTTGTGATTGATTGACAATGTTTGGTTTGTGGCATAGCGATTCATGACGTGATTATGCTAGGCTTATGGCAGAGTCCTCAAGGAAAGCAGTGGAAACTATTTGCAGGCTCTTTTTAAAATCAAAAGGCTGAGGCTGAGGATCTAAAAAAAAAGTACTTTTGAGTCATTGTTAGGCTCGACCCTTGGGGGTGAACATCACTCCACCATTGACCCAAAGTATAACACTAACAACACCTTTTAAAATACCCAAGCTATGGGGTTTATTAACACTAAACCAAGACTACCAAAGACAGTGTAGGTGAAATTGGTACCAGCCTCACATGGGAGTACCAGACTATGTAGGTAACTTACCCTGTGAGCAGGAGCCGGGTGAATGTGGGTGCAATTGTGTGTAAATTGTGATACCGTCTTTGCGAGGGCCACCAAGACACACTGGTGCTGTCCTTGCAACAGCAACAATATGTTGGTAGTCTCACCCGATTGGACAGGCATCAACCATTCAACACAAAGGCAGATCAATTAAGTTGAACACCTAGGGGGCGCCACACAAAGTGTAGTGTCCTCCACGTGGTCAAAATAATGATAATCCACAAATCAGTCTCGTTAAATATATCAGTCTCATAAAATATATTATACTATCAATTTGGAACTCTGATTAATAATTAAATTAATAACTACAACCAAAGTTACCTTACTAATAGTATAGTTGAAGGTCATTAGAATTCTGAATAGAAGAGGTTGGCAACGTCCACTCTTGTGTAACATTAAATAAACCAGCGTATATAAATCAAAGTATTTATTTACACAATGATAAGAAATAACACACAATCTGTAATCTAGCTAAATGTAACTAACCAATGAATTGAAGGAATGTGGGGATGTGTGTGTGAGCTGGTGAGCTCGGGGTTGCGCTGTTAGGAGCGCGCCAGAAAGAATGTGTGTGTGTGTTCCTGTGTCTGATCACCGTAGTTCCGCGTGCATGTGTGTGCACGTACGCGAACATACATGTGATGTGAACAAGGACGAGCCTATATGCAGCGCGAAGTTCGAGTATTCTCTTCGCGTGTGAGGCTATGTGAAGGCCAATGTATGTGTAATCGTGCGCGATTAAGATGCCATGTTAGGAAAGAGGGAAATGGTTAGTGATGCATGCAAGACTCGATGTGTCTGAGAAGCAATCCTAACGATAACCCAGATGGTGTGGCGAAGCCAACTACCAATGAAAATATATATATACAGTTACGTTCAGTAAACAAAACATATGAAACACATCAACAATGGCATGTAAACAGTCTTATGCTTAGCCAGGTTGTGAATAGCTAGGATAGCTAAATGCCCAGTTAATGTCAGAGTTACCAGTCCTTTATGAAAAGAGTCGTGCTGGCGAGTCCGATGTTGAAACGGCAGAGAAGGGATGATGCCGTCCGTAAATGGAGAAAGTTGCCCTTGCTGTGATGTCTCTGTTTTACTGCAGTTTAGGTCGGAGGATTTGATCGCTCAGAACGTTGCAGTTGCCTTCTGTTCCCGTTGTGTGGAGTTAGCTAGCAGGTCTGTTGTTAGCTGCTTTCGCTAAACTTACTGCGTCTCACTGAGCAGTTCGTTGACAGAGATCTTAGGCGTGTGTCGGCCGTAAGACGTGAGAACAAAGAGAGTAGTTCTTCACCGTGTGACGGTGTGCTCCAAGCGGTGTTGGAGATGAGGAGAGGTCAAGACGGTGCGCCTGGCTGGAAGGCCAGCGGAGAGAAAGAGAGGTCTTGGCCAGGTGGGCGCCGACAGAGAGAGAGTCACATCTGGGGAGATGCGGCTATTATCCACGCTCAGGTGGGCGTGGTTAAGAAAAGAATCAGGTTACATTTTTATGACAGGTAAAACCTGACGTAGTTTCCGGGGGAACCCATAGACAAGTTACTGATTAAAGTCAACCACAATGGACGAATTCCAGTGCACCTACAACAGAAAGTCTAAACGCAAAATAAAATCCCAGGCTGAGAGACAGAAAGACAAGCAGTCCCCATGCCAGAAGCGCCTTCCCCTGGGTTTTTATCTTGTGTTGCGCTTGTGTTTTGACTTTGTGTCTTTGGTAGTCTTGATTTATTGTGTGGGCTGTTTCGTATGTCTTTATGTTAATACATCCCATGGCTTGGGTATTTTAAAAGGTGTGTTTAGAGTTTTACTTTGGGTCAATAGTGGAGTGTTGATCGCTCCATAAGGCCGACCAATGGTGGTGTGTAAAAGTCATTACGACGCTCCAACCACTTCACATTTCGGTCCCTGTGTTTTGTCTGTGTAATATGATGAAGTCTGGAGTATTAAGCTGGCGTCAGTGATAGCTGTGATCTGAGCATGGTCTTGAGACAGGGCAGGGTGTGTGGGCGTTGCCAGAGGATCCAATCCAGTTGCCCTCCAGCCTGTGGTAAACTTTGATACCCCGACAGGAGCCAGATCAGGCCCAGGCTTTGCTTCTCTCTTCGGGTGTATTGATTTGGGTTGTTCTCAGCAAGCAGCGAGCAGGAGAGGACTGTTTAGATTTTTTTTTCTCTTCTGAGAGACACACACACACACACACCCACACGTAGAAACTGATAGTGTTTTGAAACAGTGTATTATATTATTGAAATTATATTACGTGGTCGGACACTGTTATGGCTGGACGGTGATTGTAAGCTCTGACCTTGTGTTCACCATTTGATATTTGCAGTCGTGCTCAATAACGACTCTATTTCTGGATGTTCTCATTAATAAAGTCATGATTGTGTAACTACATAAAGACTATCACATGTCGTGAGAGAAAAATTAGAGTTTTAGGCAAGCCTCTTAGCAAGGACATACAAATAAAGCAGCCCAGTGTTCCTGTGCTCTGGTGCTTTGTTTTACACAAAGGGAAGAGCGACTAGAGAGTTATTCAAGCAACGGGAGATGGTTTGGTTTCATCAGCGCTGGCCTCTCACCAGCGGCTTCTGAGTTTGAAGTTCCTGGCTGCCATGATGTGTGAAATCATCTGTGAATCTTTATAATTCAATTTAGTGCGTTATTTATTTATGTAAGTTTATGTTTATGTTGCTGTAAACTAGGAATATTGTCTCTAGATGCTTGGCTGAGCCTGAGGCCTGAACCCCTGAAAACATGTGCATATGCGAAAGAAATAAATCTTTTGAAGAACCTAGCTCAGTTAGGGGGGTCCATCATACGGGCTTGCCTAGGGTAGAGGTACAATAAAGGGAGAGAGGTAAAGATTATAAGGGGGGAAGAGAGGGGGGAGAACAAGAAAACAAAAGCAGTGAATTAGCCATATATATACATTTATTAAAAATAATGAACAAAAATATAAGTAATGTCGTTGTACATTCTCAATCTCGGTGGGTGCAAAGCAGTGGTCTTACTAAAGGCTTAAGGCAGGAAGATAGCAGGTACAGAGGAATGAAGGAAGGAAAAGACGAGAGAACATGTCACCATGGCATATGGAAAGTCTTCCACAGAGGGCCCGTAGCAGCATAACTAACTCATCTTGTCAGGAGGAATCCTCTGGTAGTGGCGGTTTTGAGTCAGCATCTGGCCTGACATTTTCAGGTTTCTGATGCTGACCTTTTGGGCTGGAATCACTTTGTTTACCAAAGGGATGTGTCTCGCATTTAAATCAGCGCTGCGTCTCTCTCGCAGTCTGACTGAATTCATCCTCATTTATATGTTTGTTTGTTTGTTTACTGAGGGGGATGTATTCACATACACAGTAGTAAACAAAGACTGACACACAGAGTTACTGAGTCATGTATCAGATGCTACTTTGTACATTGTTTTTGGGCTGCAACTGTTCTCTTGCTATTACTATTTGATGGAGTGCAATGGAACTAGTGGCGAAGACGAGACTTCACACACTGAGGATAAGCAAGTGAAGATTAATGAGACCGCAAAACCACAAGTAAACAGGCTGGAGTGAGCAGAAGAACTACCGCGGTGTGTGTGAGGAACAGATGTTTGGTCTGTGTGTGTGTGTGTGTGTGTGTGTGTGTGTGTGTGTGTGTGTGTGTGTGTGTGTGTGTGTGTGTGTGTGTGTGTGTGTGTGTTTGTGTTTGTGTAAACGCTCTACGTCTCCCACCTCTTCTCATACAACCAGGCTCAGAGGACTGTGACTGTTTAAATTGATTTCCCTGCTCCCCCTTTCTGTGTGTCCTTCCTCTCCCTTTTTTTCTCTCATTTGTTCTTTCTCTCTCTCCCTCTACATGTTTTATCTCAGTGCAGTTGGATATGCTTTTTTATTTGGACATGCACTCTTTTTTCTTTTGTGTCTTTCTTTGAACTCTTGCTTTCTTTTTTGTTTAGCCTAGTTACGTTTTGAGTTATGTTTATGAAATTAAATGACAGTTTGATTGTTTTTCCTTTTCTCAAAGACAGCTGGTTTATTTCAACTCTCAATCATTGCAAGATTTTCCAGGGAACTTTTTTCTGTTTTTTGGCTGTGTCCTAATGAAATTGACACGTTGAATTCAACTGATATCTTTTGCTTCTTGGAGATGAATTTATTCGATGAAATTGTTCACAAATGGTGCAGTCGCTTATTTCCAAGCGCTCTTGCAAATCCACTGAAGCGTGACTGCTTTAACATTTCACTGCCTTATTGTTCAACCACAACCCATGATACACAGCTTGGTACAGGGCCTGCGATTGGTTGAGTAAGGGTTGAATTGTCTTCTCACAGTAAACGATAGGCAGTTAGGCTTTTTTCCCCATTTTTTTTTCTTTTTTTCGTCCTGGTTTAGTTTTCATCCTCCTGAATGAACTACACCAAATAGTGAGAGAAATCAGGATCAGGGTTCCGTAGAAATGGCCTAAATCCTGGAAATAGGAGACAGAAAGTGACTGAAAGTGAGAACAACAGTGTGACACAGATAGGCTTTAAGCCAGAACAGTAGCTCAACATGCATAAGCCTCTGTTCCCCAGTGACAGAATGACAACTGATAGTTAATCAATAGAGCAAGACGTTTCTAAGGTAGTACAGCGTTTTAACTGTCAACACCAGTAAAAATAGACATCTAGGAAACTTAAGAATTTGTTCTGTGAAAGCATCCTGAATGTGTAATACATTCAGACCACTGACTATAATGGTTCTTTGTATTTTTGAGTATTGGTTAGCCTTAGGTACTGTGGACCTAATAACACCTAATAGTCAAGCTGCGTAGTATAATATGGGTACCTAAGGCTATGTCAAATAAGGTATATCCCACAGGCGCTTTTTCAGTGGCAGATAAGCACACTCACATACAGTGAGCTTCTCAGTCTGAGGGATTCATTTTATGTGAGGGTAATGATTCGAGTTGAGCCTATTTCTTTGTCCTGTTGCTTAAATCAATTAGAGGTGGGAACAGCATATCTCATGGATTTGTGTGGCCCAAAAAAGAGTTTTGCTTAATGAAAATATAACAAAGTTAGTTGTTTCCATCTGTATTTGAATGTGTCTGGAACACCTTTTCTTTCTACCCCCCCTCCTCTCTCTCTCTCTCTCTCTCTCTCTCTCTCTCTCTCTCTCACACACACACACACACACACACACACACACACACACACACACACACACACACACACACATGCATACACATTTGCATTCAACAGATGAATTTGTATGTGCGTGTGGTGTCAGTCATCTGGTTTGCACAGACTCACACGGAAATCGCATCCAGACTTTCCTCAGTGGATGCCTCAAGACAAGCATCATCTCAGCGAGCTTCTAAAAATATGTTAAGTCTGGAAAAACACACACTGTGGAAATATTTCCCATATTTCTCTTTTTACAAGCAGTGAGGCCCACAGACGAAGTGGCTGTCAGCTTGTTCTACGTAAAGCTGTTCACAGTATGTCATTCCAAACAGCACCAGGCATGAAAGTTCCAGAAGAATGCTGAGACCGCACATGTTAGTGCGCAGTCAATCCTTTTTATTGGCTGTAAATTTGTAGCATCATGGGCAAAGAACCACGCATGTCTGTCTGTTCAGTCACGGCTGTCAATAAATCCTGAGAAACGAGCAGGTACACAAACGAAAGGAGGCCTGGGAATGATTTTCCTTAATTGTTGGTGGATACATTTACTGGGATGTAAAAGATAGATTTCCTGGCTCAGGGCTGTTAAAGTGACTGTGAGTGCAACAAAAATAGTGTTCTAGATTTGCCCTTGGATTTTTTATGAGTGGTATAAGAAAACTGAGACCATCTTATTTTTTTATGACACGATCACTGGAGGGTAGAGTGCTCCTGGAGACCTATAAATGTGTCCTTTACCTTTTGGGGAAGGTTGACTGTCCTGACGATGTAAAATATTTCAATAAAAATGTATCTACCCCCCTCGATTTATCTACTTCTCTCTCTCTCTCTCTCTCTCTCTCTCTCTCTCTCTCTCTCTTTAAAGTAAATAGAAAATGTATGTTTTAGTTGAGAGGACAGTGTGATTTTTAAGGCCAGGACAGGATCACAGTTCAAATGTGTTCTGTTATTTTCCCCTAATTTATGTCTGGTGTGTTTAAAGTCTGCTCTGCTCTGATACAAAGGTTGATATGAACAAATGATATTTCCTGATGTTCAAAATTGTGTCTTTTTTAATGCAGCCTGCAGCACTGACACATTTATGTCCTTCTCTTCCCTTTCGCCCCTCCTCCCTTTCCTCTTCTCTTCTCTTCTCTTCTCTCTCCATTCTCCCATCCTATCTTTGTTTTCCTTCTTCTCTCCTCCTTACCTTTTCTTTCTATCCCCCAACTTCCCACTCATCTCCCTCCTTTCTGTCCCAAACCCCTATTTTCCTCCTCTCATCCCTTTCTCCTGTTTCTATCTGTCCTCTTCTCTCTCCTTTTATATCTCTCCTCCCATCTCTGTCCTCTCCTCTCTCCCTCACACACCCTCATCCTTCTCTTCTCTTCTTTCTCCTCTCCTCCCATCTCTCTCTCTCTCTGCCCTCTTGTCCTACTTTCTCCTTATCCAGGCGTTGACCATCTGGATGGCATTTGTTTCCATGGCAAAATCAGATCTCACCTGCATGTACCTGCTGCTCTCCACCAACATCTCAGGTGAGCCCCCTGCCTCCACTCACCTCTCCTCTCCTCATGGATGTCAAACACTCTCGTCAGAGGTCACACTCCAATCCACTATCTCCTGGTCCTAGAAGCCATAGGATCTGTCAAGGTCATACTGAGATTGCTCTAGATCAGGGGCGGCCAACCAGTCCAGCATAAAAGGCCAAAAAGAAAATCATCATTGCAAAGAGCCGCACAACACATGCATGCCCACACTACAACAGCAACAGTGACTTATAGGCCTAATGACACAATATAAGCCTATATAAGCCTAGCCTAACAGTTTTCGTAGGTCTTTTCTTACTTAGTGGGACACCTGGCACTCTTTGTTTTCCACAATCCATTTCAGGTCTGGAATCTAGATTCAGTTTGTTCCGATGATTCAGCACGTCGACCAGAAACCCCAAATCTGAAATCCAAGGGGGTTCATGTAGCTCAGGATAGTCTTTATGTTTCTCTTCCGGAAACAGCTTCACTGAGTTCAAAAGTGAAAACAAAATGGGAAAGCATATTACCTCTTGTCATCTCACAGTGCTGTTAAGAAGCAGATCACTGGAAAGGTCTTCATCAAGTTCAGCTATGACCTTTTTGACATGTCTGTGATTTAGAGCCGAAGTGGAAATAAAATTCACAGTTACTTGCACAGGTTCATTACGTGGTCCAAGCTCAGCTTCTTAGACACCAGGTACTGTTGCTGCACAGGAGGGCTGCACAGGAGCAGGCAAAGAGCCCCTGGAGATAGTAGCATAGGTTTGCTATTACATTCTTACTTAGCTATAAAATGCTGTTATGGTGTTGTGCATTGGAAATAAGGCTAGTGTGACTAAACAAACAAACAACAAACAAACGTATTATTATTATTATTATTATTATTATAATTATAATTATTATAGTTATAGTAGTAGAGCAGATGTTTCCCTACTCTACAATCTCAAACCGCCCTGAGAGCACAAATGAGCGCATTCTGAGAGAGGGCGACACCAGCTTTTATGACCAGTTTTACTCTTTCCAGCAGACATAGTGAACTAGACTAGAGTAATGGATTGACCTGAAGGTAATTGTATCATTCAAGGCAGATAAAAAGAACCCACTGGGGAGGTACGTCGCTAAGTAGGCCCGCTTTGTCAGGCAGCATCTTTCTGAAATATTTCTTTTCCTTTCAATACACATGTGGACAATATTATGTAACAAAACAAAGCACCTAAGAAGTCAGTCAGATTTAGCATCATTCCTTTCCGTCAAAGATAATGTTCCTGAACGAGACTCTCAGAGAAGTGACCTCAGTCATCGGCACCATATAAGGTCTTCACAAGTATTGCTCTGGACAAATAACAATTCAAAGAATGTTTTCAGCTTCAGTATGAACTCTAAAATGCGTAGAAATAGAAGTTGTAAAACAAAAAAATGCAAAAATCCCTCAGTTTATATTTTGGCATACTTGGTATTCTAGCATCATTTTGGAGGGTGCAGAAATATACTTAGGCATGGGAAAAGAAGGAGCTTTAGATGTTAACTACCAGACAGCCCATAATAATCCTACATAAGCTAGGCAAACTGTTTTGGGAAAAAAAATACCAAATTCGCAAGAAAGTAGCGCTCAACCAAAACATGCGGATTTACCCAAAGCAGCAATATTTGCGTCAGCTGTTTCAAGTCCCAAAGATTAACTGGATCAAACCTGCAAAGATGAGTGGTGGTTTAGCACAGGCACGACATCAAAGAGGAAAGATTTCTTACCACCCTTCTTTCAAAAGAGACTAGGCCAAATTAACACTCACATTTCCTCAAAATAGGTAAACAATTAGCCTGAAATAGATTCACTGCCACATCTAATTAGGACAATGTACTACTCAAACAGACCCGTAAGGTCATTTGCATCTAGGCCATTTTTGGGACTTGTCATAACAGTCCTTCCAAACACCCCTGTTTTGTTTTTCTTCAGCTGGTTAAAGGAAATCGTGAGCTTTGGCTGAATGCCTAGCGTGTGCATGATGTGCTAATGGTTGGATAAGTTCCAGATCTATGTCACACTTATCAGTGTTTCCTGAGTGTCTTTGCTCTCACTGCTGGGCTTGCTCTGATAGAGGTTGTCACAAATGCAGCCCATAATTTACCCCTTGCAACCATGGCAACGGGATGTGCTGGTGCATCATAACAACCATTCTGATCATCAGGAAGAGGCAGTGTGCCCAATACAGTGACATCGTAAAAGTGATTTGATTTCGTGTCAGGAGCTGGAAATATATGAAGACAAACATGAAAAAGTTAGCAGAATAAAGAAGACATTGAGTTTCAAAAGAATAAACTTAAAGTGTTTTAAGTCAGTTCCTATCAGATTGGCTGCAACAAAAAGCCACCCAACCTCTCGGACTAAGGAAAGGAAAACCTTCAAAGAAAACCATCAGACACTCCCTAAGGAGTGGGAGCACCTATGTAACCTTGTATCTATGGATACATCTGAATGACAATGCTGTCCACATAGCACTGCATTCTCTAAGGATGCCATGTATCCCTTCAGGGACTAGAAGAGGGAGTATGTCACTTATTGAATTATGATAGATGTATCTCCTAATCATAACACTATTGATAACACCAAGGTCCTGTTGCATACAGGTAAAACATGCATTATGTTCCTATCCGTCTTATACCCAAATGTTATAGTGTTTTACTAAGGTAACAATAAACATTGAACCACAAACTACAAAGGCTCAACTGACAAATGATGAAACTTTACATACATGTGATATGCAAAGAATTTTCACCAAAAGGATTGGTGAGATATAAAATATTATCTCACAACCCGGGAGTTCTCACCGCATCAATGTCTTTTTTTTTTTTTTTGAGTTGTCGTTTCCATTAACAGGGGTGGTCAGGTTAGTTTTCTGATGATGACTTTGTTACACCTCTATGTACCTCAGAAGAGTCTATCTGTCAGTGATCTGCATAATTGACTGCAATTGACTGCATATGCTTATGTAAGTCATCTGGGAGATGATCTGACATGCACAGAAATATAAATGAGAACATGAAGAACATCTCATGTGTAAATGAGGCGAGATGTCTTTATGCAACCCATGGCAATCAAAGTAATGTATGCAGGTCTTATAACTTTAATACATGTTTTACATGTGTATTTAGTTAGAAACTAAGCTTCCTCCCCCCTGAGGAAAGTATAATCACTCCTGTTGCCACAACCCAAAACACAAAAGCCATTATTGTCGTGATAAATAGTTTAATCCCTAATAGTGTTTGTGAGAGTAATTGAGCCGTGTGTGATAGATGAACCCTTTAGATGCTTTTCCCAGCCAGGACAGAAAGTAGCAGAACCCATGGGGAATACTTTCAGACATGAGTATTGGGTTGACTACCAGAGCAGGCTGTTAGGTTAGTATCCAGACTGAGCTACAACATATAATGTAATCGTTATCATTTGCATTTAGTCATTGGGCAGACACTTTAATCCAAACCAATTTGCGTGAGAATAATGAAGAAGAGATTGAGTGAGAGTAATGAAGGAAAAATACAATAATGCATAGAAGGGGCTGATTTGAAAGCTCTTCTGAAGGTTTGGGAGAGCTTTATTTAGAATTTTGATGTTGGTCTGGTTGTATTAGCCATTGAGCTGGTTAAAGGCATAATCCCTGAATTCTAGGACAAATTCACTTTCAGTGAATTTCTCCTCGCTGTCCCCTAGCTGGTCGTTCTGTGTGCGCTCCAAAAAAAAACTCATGTTCATACCTAGTCCTGGCTCTGTAAATGGGAGCCGACCTATACACTATTCCATCCAATCAACATGTTGCTTCAGGAGGGGGTTAATTTGATTGGCTGTTGAACTCCAATATCAACAACCTTTCACCAAAATTGTGGACTGCACCGTTAAGGCTAGCTTTATTGGCCAGGGGGCTGCTGAGACTGCCTTTGATTGCCCATTTGGCTGTCTGAGGCTGTTTTTGATGGGCCATTGTGAAGGTTTTGTCACGCAGACCTGGCAACCCTGCTGATAACACCCTTCCATCCCCATATACAGTAGAGCTCAGTAAGTAACCATGACCCTTCGCCGCTCTGAATAACGCCCCTAGGCAGACCACTGA
This sequence comes from Clupea harengus, assembly GCF_900700415.2. Classification (NCBI taxonomy): domain Eukaryota; kingdom Metazoa; phylum Chordata; class Actinopteri; order Clupeiformes; family Clupeidae; genus Clupea; species Clupea harengus. The sequence continues at coordinate 10,585,864 of NC_045152.1, read as the reverse complement.
TAGGTACAGAGAAGTAATAAAAGTAAGGGTAACTGCTATGCATTTCAGTCTAGTGATTTACATCATGTGGTACGAATGAAAATGTTATCCCATTCTGTTAGAAGACCGGGGACTGGCTTCTGCTGCCAGGAAGAAGAAATTGAAATGCTGGGGTCGATAGAGGATGAGGATCAGACACATTTTCTTTCAGTTAATGTGTTGTTCATCAACAGATGAAAAATAGCACTGGCATCCATTGTGTTCAAGTTCAGCTTCACAATAAATGTTAATGCACTGATGGTGGAGTAAAAAAATATGCTAAGTACACATTTGCGTCTATGTGTGATTATGTGTCCAAACATTTGTTGTATAATTCCCCTACAATTCTTTTTCACATTGTCAACATTGAGTGAAGCTGAAGCCTGTTTTGTGGAGTTTCTGTGGGCAGTTTACGATACAGCCTGGAAACACTGAACCAGCATTTTAAGCAAAATGGTTAACAAATATTGATTTACCTTGGGGATTCACACAGACAATTATTAGCTCTTCTACTTACGACAATTTGTAGCCCATTTAGCTCCAGGGGAACACTTAGAGTTGGACACAAGCACCAATTTTCTAAGGCTCAAAACCATTTGGCCTTTAGGCGAATGCTACTATTACCTGCACATTTTGCTTACTGAGCCATATACCTCCCGCACGCACGCACACACACACACACACACACACACACACACACACACACACACACACTAACATGTTTTCTGGAACTCGCTGCATTACCTCCTGATTCCACTTTGAAAGGGATGCTGCCTGTAGGACATCAGTGCAATGACTAGATGGAGGCTATGTAGTGATATAATGAAACTTTTCAGAGGGCAACCTGTATTTCCTTCAGCCTTGGACAGGGGGCTTACAATTGTCTTGATAAATGGCCAAGATATGTGGGTGACTCTGTGTGTGTCTGTGTGTGTGTGACAGCAGCCCTAACATGGGTGCCAGGCATTATTAAGACATTAAGACTTGCCCCACCTCTCTGTCACTCCACTACAAATACCCCATGTCTTCTACTGCACATGCTGCAATCAAAGCATTATGGCCCATTGAAAGGATAGCCTCTTAAAGTGCACTGTGTATAATCATCAAGTCAGACTGCACTTGTAATCCCGTCAAAGTGTGTAAACCAGCCTTGAGTTTGTTCCTGTAATCTTACCCAGGTAGGAGGTATTCATTTACCTCTGATACTGAATGCCGAGGCCAGTAGCTGTCAGATCATTCTATCTGTCCAGTCAGTGTTTCATCATTCTATTTAGTGTTCTTTCATTCGGTTCAGTGTTCTTTGCAGTTTGTTTATTTTGTGCGGTGTTCTGTGACTTTGTGGATCTTCATGTTCCCCAAGTATCTCTGGTGTATTGATCACATGCCTCCTCTTCCCTGCTCAAATTACTTTAGTCCTCTTACTTCCTTTTTTTTCTTTATCCATCTGTCAGTGTGCATACTCTGTGTGTGTGTTAGTGCATGTATGTTCATGTTGTGTGTGTGTGTGTGTGTGTGTGTGTGTGTGTGTGTGTGTGTGTGTGTGTGTGTGTGTGTGAGAGAGATTGTGTGTGTGTGTGTATTAACGGTCGGGCACACATAGAGATCAAATGACGATTAGCAGCTCATTGCAGTGAGCATGAATCAGTGTCTGCCTTGTTAATGGTGCTCTGGCAAGAGAAACGACTCCACCGCGGCCTCAGCACCATTTGTCTGGGGCTGCCCACAGCACTCAAATAAACGAGAGACAGCCATCTGACGGACCCAAGCTTTAAATGGCTATCATCATTATCATTTTTTGCTTGTTTTTTTTTTTTTACAGGAGTGTCTTGCACTATTTTATCATTGATCTATGAATGAAAAAATTATCTACATAAATTGGCCATGGTAGGTGTGTAGGATACAAAATAAGAGAAGCCAGAATAGGACAGAATCATGTCTAATAGTTGGGACTCCTCAAACAAAATGGTTAGTCTGTTCCACAGAATTACACAATTAAATAATGGTAATTGTTTAAGATATATAGTACGTTTTCATACTCTAGTTACCTTGGACACTAATCATCTTTAAAAAGACTGCCGTCCACAGAAATGTCTCTTTTCAGGCTTGTGAATATGGAGAAAAGCCTCTTATTAATTCTGGAAAAAAAAACAGTCAAGCTCCCTGCAATTAACACCTAGGTAATTAACAAATTGTGTGGGTGTGTGTGTGTGTGGAAGGATGGGAGCATTTGTGCACACACACAAACACACAAACACACACACAAATCAGGAAGGATAAACCTTTCCAGCAGTAATTATAAAATGTGAAAAAGATCATCGACTTTAAATGTGGCAATTAGACTGGAAGTGAGCAGAAACACATCAACACCAGCATCACAGCTCAGGCCAGAGGGAGAAGAGATATCTCCCTCACACCAGCCTTGTTGACTGAGGTAGGGCTCAAGGACAAATACATGCTCTGCATTGAGGAGGTAGAATGTGATGCTATAGTCACAGCAGACAGGTTTCCCTGAGAGGGTTAGTGTCTTTAGAAGTCTCAGTGACTCTGACTCAACACTGCCTTTTAAAACTAAGCCTGTCTTTGCCAGAAAGATGCGATGTTAAATGTACATTCACTTTATGGCCCATGGTGCTAATAGACTGTGATTGTGCAGTGCAGACATGAAATTATTATCAAAACTGCCTTTTTAGTCACCCTTTTAACATACAGGAATAAAACATTACACACAGATGCGCTGTCCATCCTCATGCCCACGTTTCTGCGCGCGCGCACACACACACACACACACACACACACACACACACACACACCACACACACACACCCACACACACACACACACACACACACTGCATGTTCCTCGGAGGCGAGTGCGGCTTCCAGATCAGGCCAGGCCCACTCCTCACTGGGCTCCACTCATCCGCACGGACTGCATCTGTTCAGGGGGGGGTTCCCTCTGAGTGAGGCAGGGAGCCCGCGCTCAGCACACTCGCTCTGGGCAGAGAGTTTACACGCTTTAAAGATACCCATCCTTCTAACGTCAACCCCCCCTTTTTTTTCTTCTGCCACTCCAGGCAGAAAATATACACGCTTTAAAGATGCTCATCCCTGTAGCATAGATCCTGCTTTCTTCCTCTTTATGTAGCGATCCGTGGATGTACTATATGCTGCAGGAGAATAAAAGGGGGGAAGGGGATCTGTACACCAGGGACAGGATTGGGTGTATTCGGTGTCCACTGCTGAGTACATAAAGTATAGTGAAGTAAAGATACACATCCATGTGATTTAACCTCTTCTTCCTCACCTGGGAGAAGGGGCAGTTTCTTACATCAGAGACAAGAATGGGTCTGTAGAGGGTTTAGTGCTTTGGTTTCTTTTGCCCGGGGTGACCTGTGTCGCCCCTATAGTTAAGAAGATGAAATTATATTAAAAGATGTGGTTGTTTAAGGAGGGGCTTGCATTAGCCTCCGTATTTCCTGAACGCATTACTATTCTCACCATGTCTAAAGGAGTTCCTAAAGCTATGGCAAGGAAGCAGATATCCCTTCTCTTCTTACAGCGGTGGTAAGCTTCGCCTTTTTAATGGAATGAGCATCCAGGACGGTCAATGAATTTTTCATGGATATCGTCTGATGTTGAGTACACAAAGGCTTCGCCACTTTATGGTCACCATGCTTATCTGGTTAGTTCCACACCAGTGCCCGCATTCAACATGACAGGCGTACAGTGCATTGGTTTCAGAAGACAAATGCTCAATGCCATGTGAGTTGGTACGTCCAGAACATTTGAGTGTTTTGGCTCTGAAGTACACTGTGCACTTTTTATAATTAATGCTGTAGGGTTTTCATATATTGCTTGGGCAGCAAGCAGGACACAGAGTGGAGGAATGACTTCATGCTAAGGGAAGCAAACATCTGTCCACCAATGCACATCTGCTCTGTTAAAGGTCCAGCCACCCATCTGCTGTGGTCCGATGAACAAACACAGAACTGGCTTAAGTACATTATATGATTCCATTTAGAATTAAAATTTGCACGTATGTCTACTTATCTCTGTCTGTCTGCCTGCCTGTCTCTGTATGCCTTTATATCTATAATATATTTAAAGTTATTGAGAACTAGGATGTTTTGACAAGTGCTCTTTTTCAGCTGTCTAGCTCTTCTCTTCTAAGATATATATATAAATATATACAACCATAGGGGTATATTGGTTTCAAACAAATATTTACCCTATAGGCATTTCTTTCAATTTTGTTTAAAGTAAAGAGCCAAGTTGAAATTCTTGCAGCAAACGCCCACTTTTAGAAAACCAGTTAGCATAGTTCATGCTTAAACTCAAGATTTAACCTAGAATTTATCGAGAATTTAAGAGGGGCTGCTCTCTTGAACTGAAGGTCAATTTTGAAGTTGGCTCCGTAAGCTCTTTTCCAGGCACTAAACCCTTTTCCCTGTACACACTTTAAGGCAGCCTTGCCCGGGGCGGCCTGGTCCTCTGGGCTTATGAGATATTTAACTGTGTCCAGCGGGCTCAGAGGCACAAGAGGCACAGGAGTCACGAACGCTCTTCTGCTGCCTCACACAGCACCTGCCTAAATATACCCCTCCAAGAAATCTAGTTAAGAGCTGGTTGCGGTCCAAACACTTCACCATATGGTTTGAGTATTTCCCCTGTTTGCTCTTTATCCTGGGCCTGAGATGAAACTACCAGCGCGGAGGACCACTTTCATCGCTGCACGATTTATTATAACTAGACTGCATGGATGCGGGCTGCAAAATTCCTGAATTGGCCTTTCCTGGTGTATTTACATAGATAGAGTCTGGTGCCGTGTGCTTTGAAGTCCCCGGCCAATGACAAGCTGGCAGAGACAGAGCACATCACCGAGAAATTAAATATCCTTCCAACGTCCGACACTCGCTTTTGGAAAAAAAGAGGAGATCTTCAGCTTAACAGAGATGGGCCGAAGAGAAGCCACACGGCCTGTAATGGGATGTTGTCCCCGTTAAGGGAGTCCCCACGATCACCAGTACTGCAACTGAATAGTCTGAATAATGCAGCTCGACATGAAAAAAAAAGCCAAATGAGGGGGGACACGTGTGCCTTGGCGCTTGTCACGCCGTGTATGATCTTAGTGCTGCTGTAATGGGAGTGTGTCGGGGACACGTGGGGATTGTTCTGCGTCTTACTCTTCTCTTCTCCTTTGTTTCATGAGGTTGTAGATGTTGTTCCAAGAGTTGTTTCTGGGATGAGACACAGCCTGCTCTGTAAAGATTGGTCACTAGGGGGTTGCATCAAAGAAAGCCATGTTGCTGGATAGAGCTGATCTGAAATGGTGCTGGGTGGGATTTATGATGGTTGAGGAAACACATGATATATAATCACTGTTATTAATCACTCTATCTCTCTCTCTTTCTGTGTGTGTGTGTGTGTGTGTGTGTGTGTGTGTGTGTGTGTGTGTGTGTGTGTGTGTGTGTGTGTGTGTGTGTGTGTGTGCGCGCACGTGTCTTTTCTGTTTCCCAGCTCGGACGCTGGCCCTCTTGAATCAGACGTTTGGATACTCCAACCTCACAGGTGAGTGGTCTGCTGCTCTCCTCTCCTCTCCTCTCCTGTCTGAAATATTTGTTGACGCTTGTTCATGTGATGGACATCTCTGTGCCAAGCGGTTGAAAAGGAGCCCTGGTTTTCTAGCGGCTTATTGAACAATAAAAAGACACTATCGGCAGCCTCATTGCTTTTAACCATGAGGGCTTGCATCTACTCAGCTTAAGAGTTAATGACTACGTAGTCTTGTGTTGTAGATGAAAGCCATGGAATACAAGGAGAGTGGAAACTAAAAATGCAATAATTTATTTATTTTTTGTGTGTGTTTTTCAGCTCACTCTTTGGCCCTGTTGAATCAGACGCTGACACACACCAATATCACCGGTTAGTTATCTGCGCTGCCATGTGGTGAAAAAATGCCCGCTTCACCTCACAAAACTCATGAGCCCTACTGTGACCATACCTCAACATTCCCTTGACTTCTGTGACAGTTCCAAGCACCTCAGAAAACAAGGGGCTCCTCTTCTTTGACACTGAAATGGGAATTGTCACCCAGGTAACCAGAGACTCTTGCATGGGTCTGGCACGACTCTGGGCCTGATCTGTGGCCAGTCCACTCTTCTCTGGGGGACTATGTTAAGAAGTTCTGGAAGGTTCTCTTAGGGTTATGCCATGTACCTCCTTGTAAAATGTGGCATCTTGAGGAGATATAAATGATATAAACGACGGATATAAATCTCATCCCTGAGAAAACGCTGCCCTCTAAATGTGGGCCGAGGTCTAGTGAGCTCATCTCAGCTGACCTTTAAACAAGGAACTACATCACTAAAAATGTCCCGCTGAGTGCATTACACCCTGCAGTGTCTTAGCTCAAGGAAATGTTACTGACTACAACACCGTCAGTAAAGAACTAATGATCATCCACAAGCTCCTTTTGATTCACATTATTAAGTTATGTAGACGACAGTGAAGTGGCAGAATTAGCTTACAAATAGGTAGTTTAATACCAAGCGTGATAGAGACATCAACCTCAGGCTATTTAGAACACATTGAATGTGCCATGCTGCTAGTATGGGTAAAAAAATAGGCTAAAAGGGGGGAAAAAAGGGGAAAACCGTAAATTATAGTTAATTGAATTTGCGAGGGCGAAATCAAGGAGCGCATTTCCGAACAAAATAAGGAAGATGTAATGGCGGCAAGGCAATCATCCATCATTGTCCATTGAATAAACATGGTATGTACACCGTGTCATTCCTACACACATGCTATATGCAAAGGCAACTTAACAGTAAGTTGTCGAACAACATTTGGGCAATCAAACGGAGAATTTGATCAACGGTAAATTAATGAGTGTGCAGTGAAATGTTTGGCGTGGTGTCATTGATAAGTGTGCACCCCTATGCTTCCACACATGCCAGCCAAGGTAAACCAGTTCATAGATATATATAGGGGATGTATAATAAGGACTGTAGAAGTCTCTGTTGACAGTTAAAAGTATAACAAATGTCTGTTGCGTCCGCCATTAGGACGTGGTGAGGACGCGTTTAGGAAACGCGGCATCACAATGTGGGATGGTTTACTGCCATTCAGAGTTATGTAGGTTAGGGACCTGGGGCTAGTTATATTATTTGCACTCCTTTCGTGACCTATTAAAAAGATGTACCACAGAAATGAGAGTTGGAAGGGTGGGAAAAAAGCAGCAGACTAGGATATCCTTTTATGCATATGTTACGACCCACTGTTCCCCCATTAGTCTGTGCAGAGGCCGTGCGTGGACTGTAGGCAGCACTGGGGAGGCAATTCGCTGATTGCCCACACATGGGAAAGGTGGGGCCTATATAGGCTCTGCAGTTCTCCATCTCTCCATCTCCAGTTCTGTCATTGGCACACACACAGCCTCAACACCCAGGCACTCTCCACTCAGGCACTCTCCACTCCACTATACTTATGACATGCCCATATCCACACATAACCTGCCAACATGCACACACCAATATTCTCTTTGCTCTCCTCTTGCTCTTTTGCTCTCTCGCTCTTTTCTTGCTTTCAGTTATGTTTTTGTTTTTGTTTTTGTATTCGTAATCGTTGTTGTCCGCCTCCCCTTTTTATGTTGTGGTGACACGGGTTGGGCCATAACAGCATCACTCCGTTCTGACGCTGATGTACCACAAGGGTGCAAGGGTACAAATGCAAGTAATAGGATTATTATACTTCTGTTGGAAAACTCAGTGTGCTGACATAAGGAAGGGGGATCCCATGTCCCTGCAGGGGCACTGTGGTTGTAATTATTCATTTTAAAACGTCATTCTAAAACAAGACAGCTGCGTTGGACTCTTATTTATACGCTTTTTTTTTACCCCGCCAG
>NC_045152.1:10552944-10572944 GCF_900700415.2 Clupea harengus | reverse complement strand
GTGTGTGTGTGTGTATGCATGTTTCCATAGCTGGCATAACTAAGGCTTATAAATGGAACCTATTGCAACATACTCACATGTTTCCATGCCCCTCTTACCCACTCTCTGCCACGCATTCACACACGCACACACACACACACACACACACACACACACACACACACAAAACACAAAACACAAAACACAAAAGGGTACTCACTGGAGGTGTTGTAGCGAACACCGTTGAGGAACTCGGGCAGGGTAGTGCCACCACCCCAGCACTGCTTCTGGGCCAACACGTACCAATGCCTGCAGATATACAGTGTGCACAAACTTGGGTAATCAGGTAAAGGACCCAGTGACAGGACCAGAAGTGGAGCAGCTGCAAACAGTTCAGCGCTGCCAGCCTAAAGCATAGCATGTCAACCTGTCTAACTAATGAGGCAATACCTGAGCATCTGTGTGTGCGTGTGCGTGTGCGTGTGTTTGCGCGGGTGTTCGTGTGTGTGTGTGTGTGTGTGTGTGTGTGTGTGTGTGTGTGTGAGAGAGAGAGTGTGTTTGCGCGGGTGTGTGTGTGTGTGTGTGTGTGTGTGTGTGTGTGTGAGAGAGAGAGAGCGAGAGAGAGAGAGAGAGAGAGAGAGAGAGAGAGAGAGAGAGAGAGAGAGAGAGAGCGCAAGATCTAAAATGTCTCTCCTGAGGACATCTGGCACAGGTGAAGTAGTGTGTGTGTGTGTGTTTCCACTTCATTCATGATTGATTCATGAGATGAATCTTTCACTGTGCATTATAGCACACACACACAAATTCCCACAATAGGCAGAGCAGGGCGTACACAGGGTCCGGCTGAGAATGGGGGAGCTTAATAGAGAAAGAGTGAGAGTTTGGGACATCATTAGAAAGACACAGCAAGGACACACACACACACACACACACATACACACACACACACACACACACACACACACACACACATACACACACACACACACACACACACACACAGAGGAATACAAAGCTGTTGGTTCCCTGGAGAAATCCGACTCCAAATGGATTCAGCTCCCCACGGAATTCAATGTGGATTTTTAAAAGAGGACACACACACACACACACACACACACACACACACACACACACACACACACACACATACACACACACACACACACACACACACACACACACACCGAACGAAGGATTTCCACTCCAGCTGTGCCTTTCCCCCAGGTGTCTTCACCTCGGCAGTGAAAGAGGGAGCTTCTGCTCCTCTCACACACGCGACTTTAGAATAATGAATCACACCAAATTGGCCCTTTGTGCAGTCTCCTCTCCGTTCACTCAGCTCTCTGGTGCAGCCGGCAGCAGCCAGGGTCTGTTGTGAAACTTCATCAAGCTGTTTTTTTTTTTTTTTTTTTTTTTTTTAGACGCGTTTCGGTGTGGAATGAGGACATTGCGATGCAGTAATCACAGTGGGACGGCGCAACATGAAACTGAAAAGAAAATTTGCTTGCAATACACATGGCCCCGTTTAAAAAATTAAACAGTTTACAAGGCTGTAGCAGTGGTTCAAATGAAAGGAGTTAAGTGAGTTCATGCAAAGTTTTGATTTCAGTATTAGAGAGAGATTTTTCACAGTTTTGAAATCCCATTTGAGAATATATGTTTCCATAATCAATGCTCTTTATTATTTATGCTGAAAATAGCTCCATGCTGTTGCTTTGGTTCATGTTTTTCCTGCTGCTGTGACCTAAAAGCATTTGGGAAATGTAAGTCTGAATTTAACTGAGCTTTAATGAGCCGAACTAAATCAAACTGAAATGAACTGAACTGAACTGAACAGAACTGAGCTGGTTCTGAAATATACCCCTCCCTGAGCTGGGCAGTTGCCTCTTCCTTGCCGTCAGTCACTTTACTTTACTGATTATTTATCATGCATTCAGTGTTACATCATCATAATTTACTTTACTGATTATTTATCATGCATTCAGTGTTACATCATCATAATTTACTTTACTGATTATTTATCATGCATTCAGTGTTACAGTTATTATTTATCATGCATTCAGTGTTTCATCATAATAAGTCCAGATGAATTTTTTGACAACAAATTCAATTTACTGTACCTTTAAACCACACTAACGTAAGGCACTGAGGGATAAGACGGTTGGATCTTTATTATTGAATGTTCTGATTCAATTTCCCCATCTTCCTGTCTCTTCACTCCCACACCCTTCTCTGGGCTCTGCCGGGCTGATTGAGAAGGGATCCAGCTAGTGGAGGCACTGAGATGAGGCAGGTCTGTTAGGGGCCGAGACTGTCCCATCTCCCATTCAGCTTTCGGTTTTGGGAAGCTGCTGTAGTTTCTGACTCCGACACAGAGCAGAGCAGGGCTGAACGCTGAAGTGTTGTTCACTGCTGAACTTGAGTGGAGCTGGTAGGGCAGGTGTCGAAGCTCTCACAGCTATTGTGTGAGAAAGAGACGCAATAACGCAAGAATGCAAGAACTGCCTCTCTCTGAGGGTGAGAGAGGCAGAGAGAGAGAGACAGAGAGAGAGAGAGAGAGAGAGAGAGAGAAAAAAAATGCGCTCTCTGTTGGTGTTCATCTGTCTGAAAGAGAAAGATAGAGAAAGTGAGCATGAGTGAGCCGAGGCAAATGCAATTGTATTAGGCAGCGAGAGATGATAAGTGTGGATCGTGTGTGTGTGTGTGTGTGTGTGTGTGTGTGTGTGTGTGTGTGTGTGTGTGTGTGTGTGTGTGTGTGTGTGTGTGTGTGTGTGTGTGTGTGTGTGTGTGTGAGAGTAGGCAGTCGCTGTGGAGCTGAGAGTGGGTGTTTTACTAAATCTGTACTCTAGCTGCAGACAGCTTAATGGCTAGAGGGACTTCCAGAGTGCAAGCATTCACATTCATTGAAATTGTCCATGTTTGGCAATGCTTTAATCCAGCCTTTTGTTAGCTTATAAATAACTTACAACTATCAATTAGTAAATGTTAATATTGTGTTAGTGTTATTACAACTGTAAATAGATAAAGGAGAATTTTTAACACAACACTCATTTGTTAACTACTGTCAACAAAATGGGAAAATATGAATATGTTAAAGTTACAACGTTTTGCTGCCAGTTCTAAATCTATCGTGGAGGAACTGAGGGGCAGAGGGAGGACATACGTTGGAGAGCGCAGCACAAGCAATGACTTTGCCAGTCTGCAGAAAGCGCATGCTGCGTGTTTTCATATTACAGCGAATGTACTAAACCTGCGGATGATCGTGGGAGCAAAGCATGTCAGATAAGTCACCACTCTAATTTTTGGGGGGGTTTTTTAGGTCTTTTTGCCTTTAATCAGACATGATAGTAAAGACAGACAGGCAATGAGTGGGAAAGAGTTTGGGATCAGGATCGGGATTCCGAAAGTTTCCCCTATGGGCGTATCAAACACGATATCGGAATCACGCCTGCTTTTGCATAACAGGAATAATTTCACCACAAAACCGATGAACACTTATGATCCGCTGGGCTGCATGCTGCAGAGCTTTCTGGACACTGTAAACAGTGCAATCGGAGTTTATAGAATTAGTATTGATCCTGACCACAGCAGCCACTCTGCTAAGCCGCATGGACGACCTCTGACCCCATTGCTAGTACCAGTGGGGAGATCTTTTCTTGAGTCTTTGAGCACGGAGGGGATAAGGCTTTTTCTGTGAAACATAGAGGTAAATGAAGAATTGTAAGACCAATGAATATTTCCACTTGGTTATTCGGGCAATTTAACATGACCTATGACCTGACATGTTTTCATGTGCAGATTAGAAACAATAATGGTTTCCAGCAATACATTCTCATCACAGAATCCTTGACAGGTTCCTTGACTGGCAGTGTCAAAACAGGCTTCTAGTTCTTTCTAACATGTCAACGCTTTTTGTCGTTTTTTTCAGAACGTTAGGTGCATTCCATAACGCTCCGCCGAACATTGCCATGTGACATGAGTCCCAGGAGAAAATATAAGTTTGTCCATTTCTTGTCCTGGATTGTTAATAACAACCAGAAACCTCTCCACGCAAATATACTCACTCCAGCAGGAATTGGTTGCTGGAACTACTCACTGGGGCAAAATAAATCCCTCCGTATTAGGGAAGCCTTCCGCAATAAAAAGGCAGGGCTGGGAATTGGGATGGAAATGGGTGGCTCCGGCTCGTAGCAGGTTGCCGGACCTCCTAGTAAGCCTCACCCCTGCTGCACACAAAGTCCTTAAAAGGATCATATGCTTCTGAGACGTCTGAGCCGTCTCTGCTCGTCGACTCGCCGTGTGCCGATGACTTTGGGCCAGTTCTGACCCAGAGCCGCCCCCTGTCTCCGTGACACAGAGGGGCAGTGAGGAGCGCAGAGGGGTTGAAGGCATCAGTCTGACACCTACTCACAGTCAGGTTGTGGTAATGGGCTCTGCTGTGCGGTGAATAGAGAATCCTGCCGCTGAGAAAGACATATCAATTTACCTGGACAGCATTGTTATGACTGCTCCAGGAAGAGGAAAGACATTTATTTTTTTCTCCCGTTTCATAAGGGATGCTGGGGCAATCAGTAATTTTCCGCCTCTAGGTATCTCTCATTCTCTCCCTGTTTCTCTCATTCTCTTCCTCCTACAGTTTAGTAATAAGACATGAAAGATGATCCATTTTGTGCACACTCAAAGACACACACACACACACACACACACACACACAGAGACACCGACCACTTGCCCCCGCATTCTTGTTTTTGTCTTTAGATACATATTGCCACTTTGTGAAGTCTATCTGACATGTCCACAAATATACTGTACGTATAAAGTAATATGATTTGGTGCAAAATAATGACATTATAATATTTATAAAAAGAAAAGAAAAGAATAATAAATTGCATAGAATTGTGGTGCACTTGGACTTTTGTTAAATCTCAGTTGACGATATGTTACAAAGCTTAGCTCTCAACCACTTGTCAACCACAAGTACATTGTGCTCATTTATTATTGTGGTTTGGAGTACACAATGACTGAAGTAAAACAAAATGGAGCCCAGTTCTCTGTAGGGTGTCCCTGTGGTTTGGGCTCTGACCTTGCTGGCCACGTCCCTAGCTCTGCTCCTTTCCTCCTCTGTGTCTGTGTCTCAGTGGATGTGTGTAATACAAACGTGTGCCAGCTCAGCACCAGCCACAGACAGCAGTGGCAGCACACTGACACTGAGATGACAGTGTGTCCAGAGCTCCGACTCCTCCAGCACAGAGGGAGAAAGGTCACATGAAGGAGGTTAAGCCCTGTGTTCAGTCTTGCAGGTAATGGGGGGGAGCAAGACATTAATGGTATATAAGTAATGGAAGTCAGCCATGGATGAGTGTTATTCTAATGCAGTTTCTCTTCCTGAGCAGAATGTAGGCATAAGTGTCACAATGTGGGCCGAACAAAGTAGAGAATTCCAGAACAGGATTGAACATTCTGGGACCTACTGAGATGGAAGAGTATGTTTGTATTTTATAATATTTCAGTGACCATTGCTCTAGCGGAAATGTAAACTCTGTATTCTTTTTTTTTTTTTTTCATCTATTTTCACCCTGGCTCAGGGAGAGCACATGAGTGCTTGTTATTGTCAATGTCAAAGCACTGGGCCAGCTCAGCGTGGAGACCGTGCTTGGTCCCAGTCAGATGAGGTCAGAAACATGAGTAAACAACGGCCTAATGGCTCGACCCCTTGGCTTCTTTCACAGAGAGCATTTCAGCGCCCGGCTCAGAGGCTTGGCCGAAGAAAGTTCCTCTGTTGTCACAGCGACTCATGCTCAGGGCAATTTCACTGTCTGCCTTAAGCCCCTGCCCAATGTCACTGAGCTGTGCTTTTAAGCCAAAAAGTTAAGAAATTAAAACTATTCTTTGTCATTGTAGGAAAATATTAGTATACTCTTTACAAGTTTTATCCAAAGCAATGTAATGCACAGGTAAGGAACGCTACACTCTTTATCTCGTTACGCCCCTCTGCACCTCCATTGGCCTTGCAGTGGCAGTGCAAGAGCCTTTGGTGGTGCAGGGGCAGAGATGTCTTAATTGCCCACCCCTGAGAGGGCGTAGAGCCTGTCCCCTAGACGTCGGATTGCATTCTCAGCATTTGAGGCTGGTGCTCACTGTGCACTCTTTTGTGCTTTGCTTTTATATTCGGCCCTTAGACTGCAACTTCAATGATTTATTAACTGGAATAAATGACACCCATCTTTGTAATCTCTGTGGCCTGTCTTCCATTTTATCTTGTGGCCCACGAGCCAGAGATGTTAAAATCTCTAAATCTGCGCTCTTGAAATTGAAATGCATTCATTTCACAGATGCAGTTTTCGGCCCCAACATCTTCAACACGATGCCAGTGTGTGTTTGTTTCCTTACTCTGTGGTTTCATGGCCATGATGCACTCCACATTCTGGTTTCCACCGAAAGCTTTGTGCGGCAGACAAGAGCACCCCTAGGCCCCTTTGTTTAGTTTTGTTTTAGTTTTTTTAAATGCTATTTGGTCCTTGGTTACCATATAAAAAGGTTTTGTTTGGTTGGTACTTAAAAGGGCTCTTCCGTCAGATGCAGCAATCAGAACGTGTTACTGAGGCAGTCACTTGATACACGCTGAAGCCCCTCTGCTGTTGTCAGAGCCGGAAGGAGGGTGTGCAGGCGTGCTCGCCCCCAAGGGACACGGAAACGCAAGCCTGACACTGTCATGAATGAACGAGCTGCCCTCCTCATCATCCCCTCCTTTTACCCGCAATGTGTGTTAAATGAGCATCTGGGGGGTTCGGCTCGCTTTGTAAAAGTTGCTTCGCTTGCGAGTGGAAAGGTTAGTGGGCCGACAAATACGCTCTCTCACTAATCACGCTCCCCCTTAGATCTAGGGTGTAAGCAAGCCAGATGAAAAAAAAGTGGTGAAGTGGTTTAAAAACATAGATTTATAAATTCATACATTTGTTTCTTCCAGCTCGGAAGGCCTGTGTGACACCCTGGTGAGAGTCTCAGTTGAGAGGGGAATTTCTCGTTTCTCGTTTTTTCGTTTCTCTGTGTCTCATAGCCAGTAAGCAGTGTAGATCCCTTCTCTGTGTCTCATAACCAGTAAGCAGTGTAGATCCCTTCTCTGTGTCTCATAGCCAGTAAGCAGTGCAGATCTCTACTCTGTGTCTCATAGCCAGTAAGCAGTGTAGATTCCTTCTCTGTGCTGGGACTGCCAGAGCCCTGTCTATTTAGAGCTGGGGTTAAGAACGCCACATAGGTCACTGACTCTGCCCTGTTCCGCTGTGGCTTTCCTTGACTCCTGTGCAGCTGAGTCAATGTGTAGCTCCTCTTCATTAGTGGCACTGCAAGCTAACACACGCACACACACACACGCACGCATGCACGCACGCACGCACGCACGCACGCACGCACGCACGCACGCACCCACGCACACACGCACACACACACACACACACACACACACACACACACACACACACACACATATATACCCAGAGAGAGAGACATACTCACACCCACACACCCACCTATATTCACACACATATAGACACACACTGACATGCAGACAGACATGTGCACACACCCACTGATTCTTGTGATGCTGGTATTGTTTGGTATAATAATATAATAATATGTGAGGTTGACCTAAATAGGACATAGCTTTGTTTTGATCTTTTATCTGTGATCTTGTATGTACATTCCAATGACTGCAGAAGAAAGCTACCAAATAAATGGCTGTGGCCATTTCATAACATGCATTTCTTTGAGTCCTGAAAGGACGTATACAGGGTGTGTGTGTGTGTGTGTGTGTGTGTGTGTGCGTGTGTGTGCGTGTGAGTGTGCATATGTGCGTGCAAGCACTCTTGGCCACATCACAATAGCCAAAGGCTGTTTCATGTGTCTCTTTGTTTGGTTTTTTTGGGTGGAGAAGAAAGATCTCCATTTTGATTTGCTTCTATGAGGATCCAACTAATAGTCACAGACAGAGACTCCGCAGAAACCCAGCATATGAAGTCATACTTTACCCCACCAAAGCAGTGGGGCTGGGCTGAGGGATTAATCAAGGTTGAACCGGTGACATCATTGACCCAATGTTCTCATGTTGCCAGGTGACTACATTTCCTTGGTGTTCTGTGACAGAGACATCAATTTGTCCTTCCTGAGGCTGAGGCGTCTCCTTGTGTCTCGACTCTTTTTGACCTCAGGGAAAGACATGCATGTGACTAACACATGTATTACATGCTCTGTGTTTCCGTGGATGAAAGCATCTACCCAGTGACTCAGTGTAAACATACCACACAAGCTACTTATATGACAATAGAACAGGGTCAGCCTTTGCTCCCCAAACTTGATTGCCACATCCAATTTTCTGCTGGAAGCGGAGCGTGAGGTTTTTCAGAGTGCTTGGAAACCTGACATACCTCCTGCTATGCGGTTTCTATTGCTCATTTCACCCGGGGAGGGGAAGAACGTGGCACTTGTGTGGTCGCCGCCGATGACTAACTGACTGGATCAATCAGTGGGATGAAAGGGCTGCCCTTTGCCTCCCTGGGCCTATCGATCCAATGTTGTAAAGACGACATTGGATCTCTTCTCCTTCTTCGACTTCTCCATCTCGCCAAAAATGACACCATATGGCGTCCTCCCTCTAAAAGGGACTTTTTCATCAGGTGCTCCTTAATGCATCCTTAATCTCTTGTTTCTGTGTGTGTGAGTGTGTGTGTAGGATGGGGATGCCTTCTTACAGCCACTCTTTTATTACTGACAGCAATTGACTGGCTGCTCCCACACCCGCCTCCCACCTTGCATCTAAATGCTTGACTGATCTGTGAGGCCTCTGTCTCCATGGGAACCGAGGAGGACCCACCAGCTGATAGTAAGGGGAAAGAGAAGGCCTCAATCATCCAGAGGAAATGCTGCCCGCCCATCCATATTGGTCTGTTTAATAGGGTTTTTTTTTAGGAGAGATGTGCCTTTGTCAGTCTTCCCTAATGGTAGTACAGGAGACCAGAAGTGATCGATTGCAATCTAGCAGTTGTTTATCCTCGCCCACAAAGCATACTCTGTTAACACTTCTTTGTCTATTGTCCTCTGCCATTTAGTTTTCATTGTAGTCACTTAAATGCCATATAGTGGGTTTAGGCTTCACTTCCCTCAGTTTGTAGAGAATAGTATTGACAAATTGACAAATAATGGATTTTTCAGATGTGGATAAGCCTGCCAGGGATGAGAACTGCATAGATGGTACATACACTAAACAGCTAAGTTTGCAGTGTTCACCCTTATCATCAGAGACAACACAGTGATCATTTTTAAGGCATGTTTTGGTAGGTAGCTGGTCATAGACATCGCCATATTCATTTAGATGGTGTATGTTGGTGTGACGGTAAGATAAACACATCTGTCAATTTTCCACCTGCTGCCCTGGCTGCTGACCATGTAGTGTTGCGCTCCAGGTCTGAAATCCGACTAATATGTGAGAGTGGCTTTTTACAGGACAATGTACCCAGATCCCACCAAAATGCATCAGATAGCAAGCTAGCTAGCTTTTATCCATGGCAGCTGGGCCATTGTCATGTTTTAACTCGTTAGCTCACTAATTTAAGACGAAACTGTAGCGGATGCTATACACATAATTTACCACAATCGGTGGTTTGGTGTATGTTCTACACATGCAGTTATATTGTGTGCCTTTCTGTGTTAGGTAGACACAATCCTTTTAGGAAAGAGTGCTTTCTGGGTAACGTGAGCCCTACGTTCTCCATCTCTCCATCTCTCCATATCTACTTTCCTACAATTTCTAGTGAACCTCCTTTGTGCTTCCTTACAGTAACATCGCTAATTAACTTAACGTCGCTCTGGTTCTCTCCCACACAGCCAACTGGGCTGGTGTTGGTGTTTGCAGGGCATGTCTGTTGGTTTTTAGCAAGCTAGCTTGCTGTTTTTAGGCAAACCGTCTTTACTGCTGCTTTAACATCACTTATTAACTTAGAAATGCTCTGGTTCTCTCTCCCACAGATAACGTGTACAGAGAATGCCTCACCAATGGAACCTGGGCCATGAAAGGGAACTACTCACAGTGTCATCCCATTCTGACTGAGGAGGTAAGTAAACATTGCACAGAAGGTTAAAAGCACACAGGTTAATGGTATTGAGCAGTTGAGTAGTTTCATTGAGTGTCCCTGAGAAGCCCCCCCAACCACACACACACCAACTCCACCAAAAAAAAACAATGTTTCTTCAGCCTATTTCACTGAAGATTACAGGACCAAAGAACTCCAGTGTCCCAGGTCATTGGTTTCCCTTCTTGCTTTTCCACTGAAAAACATTTTGTGTATGTGTGCAGGTGTGTGTGTCTCAACCCTTTTCTCATTCTCATTGAGAGCTTGGCTCTTCTCGTTCACTGGTGACAGTGTACAGACCCCAATCTATCACAGTGTACTGATATTCTGTCAAGCCATCATGACATGGTATGTTATGTGACTGACACACTACCTCGTTTTGCATTGATGTTGTGCAGCTCGCAGGATATGGTTAGAAAACAGGAGCATATTTTCCCAGATTGTCATTGAGAGCGGGTATGTTTTGGAATTGATTCTATGCTGAGATAAGAAGGCCACGTCAGGCAAAGAGCTGTACCAGATGAAACAACACTGCGCTAAAGCTAGTCATTGTTTGCCAGAGTGATTTAAAGTCAGTAGCAGTCTGCCATGTTCCGCTGTGTGTGTTTGGGTGTTTGTGTGCGCATTTGAGTTTGTGTGTGTGTGTGTGTGTGTGTGTGTGTTTAGGTGTTTGTGTGCGTGTGTTTGGGTGTTTGTGTGCGCATTTGAGTTTGTGTGTATGTGTGTGTGTGTGTGTGTGTGTTTGGGTGTGTGTGTGTGTGCTTGGGTGTTTGTGTGTGTGTGTTTGGGTGTTTGCGTGCGCATTTGAGTTTGTGTGTGTGTGTGTGTGTGTGTGTGTGTGTGTTTAGGTGTTTGTGTGCGTGTGTTTGGGTGTTTGTGTGCGCATTTGAGTTTGTGTGTATGTGTGTGTGTGTGTGTGTGTGTTTGGGTGTGTGTGTGTGTGCTTGGGTGTTTGTGTGTGTGTGTTTGTGTGTTTGCATGCACATTTTCCATTTTCTCTTTTGTTTTTCCTTTCTGATTGTTATGAGTTTCTTGACCCCATAATCCAAAGAGACTTGAATCTCCAAAGCTTTGGCATCATAGCCATCACTGTCCATTGAGCGCTGTCTTTTTGACAGCTGTCATTGCAGATAGCGTCTGGCTGTGGCAAAGATCTGGCCAGAACCCGGTGTGGGTCCGGCCTAAAATCCTCCTCTGTCAGGGGATGCCTTTCATGTTGATCATCATAACGTTCCCAAACTGTCTCTCCCCTCTCATGTGTGTGTCATTTCTGAAGGAGAGGGATTGATTTCCACCGGGTGAGCCTGTCACTCCCGCTTTTCTGGGCTCTCCTTAGTGAGTCTCAGAGGCTTAACTCTGACTTCAGATAATCACATTTTTGCTTTTTTGACAGACTCGTCTGCGCACTTAAAAAAAAAGGTCTGTGGTTCCACTAAACTTCATTTATGTAAGCAAGATGAGAACATACTCTGGAGCTGGTCCTGATCAGAACAAAGATCTGGCTCTGATCTGGCATGGATCACCACATGGGCCCATCAGGACTAGAACCATTCCAGACATAATTACTCTCTGTGAACTTTTTAGAAATTATGTAATGCATACAGCAATATGTGCAGTGGTTGTTTACTAGAGAGCAAGTAGTGGCAATATATAATGCTATTTTTTCCGTGGGGAAAAATCGTACACATCATCTGTGGCCAGACTGGCATGGCTCATATCTGTTTTCCCATCATGCTTTGTGTTGCAGACATCTGCTGTCTTATTTTTGTAGGGGTTTGCTAAAGACAGCTGCCATCTTGCTCTCCCAGCATCTTCATTATGTGCTTATGTACACCTGAATCGTGTCTCCGTGGTCTTTAATGACACAAGCATAGTCAAAGAGTTGGGATACTCAACCCTCTCGAATGACAAAATGACAAGTGGGTCACACTTGTGGACATTGTAGGTATGTTGCAACTAGGACCAAAAGATTGGTTGCCATTTGGGCAGTTACCTTTGACTACAAGCTCGTACATAATGCATGACAAAGCCAGGGTGCTTCTACATGGGTAGGTGTGTGTGTGTGTGTGTGTGTGTGTGTGTGTGTGTGTGTGTGTGTGTGTGTGTGTGTGTGTGTGTGTGTGTGTGTGTGTGTGTGTGTGTGTGTGTGTGTGTGTGTGTGTGTGTGTGTGTGTGTGTGTGAACACCTTTGCATGATTGAGACACATGAAGTGAGGTGGGTGTTGGGGACTGGGAGGAGATTAATAATGCACTAACTCTTTGTCTCAGTACACCACTACTGTTTAACCAACCATGCTGCATGCATGTTTACTGTTTACTGTTTAGAGTGTGTGTGTGTTTATGTTTTGATGAAGGACTTTCACTCAGTTAGAGGGATTCTTGTACACAAAAACACACTCACAAGAACATACACATACACACATTTACAAACACACGCACATATGTACACACGCGCGCGCACACACACACACACTCAGACAGAGCCCTCCCAGCCCTACCTCCATCCTAGAACTCATGTTGTGTTTTCTTACAGTCGCCCTGTTGTCATGAAGAGGTATACATCTGTTTGGGGTATTTCAATTGAAGAGCAGACTGTGTCTAATCCAACAGCTTCATCCAATCAGTTCCATAATAATAAGAGCTGTGTACGACATCTGCACCGAAACCTCACCACGGTGTCAGACAAGCCCTCATAATCCTCACTAAGTACATCATTGAAGGCCAAAAATGACACTCAGGAATGCAACTAATCTGTTGAAGAGTTGAATGTTTTGTCATCCGAGAGTCATTCAGTGTAACTATTAGCTTGCCTTGGTCTCTCGCTCTGTCTTACTGAGGCTTGGACCCCTAGCTGTTTGGACAGAATAACTATACTTCTTTGAACTATATTATGTTTTACCCCATTATACTCAGCGATATTGTGCTATATTATTATTATAAATATGTAGTAATAGTGGAATCTGTAAAACAAAGACACATTTGTGTAATATCTTCGATAGCTGTGTTTTCTCACTGTCACTCAAGCATATTCTGAATATTAGCCCAAATGTAGCTTTTTATGCAAATGTAGACCCAGGGTTTTATCCCATGTTTTCCTTTCAGCTCTTAAAAGTGGTCTGGTCATGTTCACACTGAAGAGTGCTTGTGTCGTCGGTTATGTCACCGTTTCGCAATGCCCTTGATCTCATCCCAGCGGCTTCTTAAATAGAAGAGTTAAGTTGTGCTCTTCTACTCTTTAGAGCACTTAAAGCACGTTTACTGACTTGGACTCACAGTCACACATTCTCGCACATACAATTAAAACCATTCAAGGTATGAACCACTGTGATGGAATCTAAATGAGCACGCCAAAGTTGAAGAAGGCACTGCAGGATGTAATCAGGTTTCTGGAGTTTATTTTGGCGTGGAGACCCCCTCTCAGCTGGTGCTCAGAGAAAGGCCTATCTGATAGCAGAATATGTAGGCATTTATAGAATTGAGGGGGGGGGGGGTTCGGTTCACATGCCATTTGTTCAGGTCTCAGTGAGACAGACATAGTACACATTCAAAATGAGTTGCAGATACAAAATAATGCTACACTAAGTTCATGTCTTTTACAACAACAGAATATCAATATTTCTGGTTCCATCAACTGGAACACATGCCAGATGTGGGCCCAATTTGGGCCGGATCCGCTGTAGAGTGGCTGGCTTTTGAGGGCAGCTCATTGCTCATTGTTTTCCTCAAGGACATTCTGACTTGATGCCAGGAGGAGGCTGACTCATCGTGTCACACTACTCACTCTTGCACCCTTGACGTGTGCTTCAAGGTACCACTTATGTGATTACGAGGGTGAACAACAAGAGTATAGGTATATAAGGGGTGAAATGGACTCAATTATGAAAGCAGAATGGGGCATTTCATTGATCCCTAATCTCTTACTTAATCACAAAACTTGTCAGTGCTGTCAGTGATGCTTCTACACCTAAAATAATGATGTATAACGGAGACAGAGTAGTTCACAATTGTTTCTATGTTTTTATTTATTTATTTATTGAGAACGTAGAGGGCCCCGATATGTCAAATTCATTAAAAGGGCTGTAATAGAATTGAACAAATTGTGTAAAATGCACAGTCATATTGGGGAATAAATTGGGGTTTATTTATCATGCATCATAGTTATCTTAATTATATGTCCAGAAGCAATTTCATTTTCAACAACAAAAATTACTTACTGCACCATTAAAGCTCACTTCAGGGTGTAGTGGTGTAAGTACAAGCAATGGGATAAGTCAGAACGTCTATGGTTCTTCTTCTCTCTACTCCATTGTGACTGTACGCACCAAATAAGTAAAACCAGAAGCACCCAACAGGTGGTTCCCATCACATTGGCCATTTCGGTTATTTCATCTAACTTGCTTTAAACGTCCTTGATTTTTCGTTCAACGTATACACCCACCTCCATTACTGACCTACGCATCAAGACCTTCCTTGTCTTTATGTAGCCCGTGTCAGGCGCTGCCTTAGTGTGTAGATCTGGGTCACATCCTTAAAGTGGGACCGGAGATGTTAGTCCACGGCCTTGGTCACTCCTCAATCAATGAAGAGGTGAGATGTGTACACCCAACCAAGCCTCAACATGACCTTTTCTCTCAGGGTCAGTGAGATCGATAACCCTCTCTGCATGAGGCACTCACACAAGCCTTGACTCATATCGCTGCCTCCATGCTGTCTACAATCTTAGATTGATACAGATAGCGACGTCTCTGTACACCTCTAGCCGTCATTGCTAGCTGCTGTCCTAGCTCCATACTGGCATTGCATCCTAGATACCTGTTCCTGACACTGGGACCCATCTGGCCCAGATCAGACCTGGCTCCCTCTTGGCTCTGGGGAAAAGCTAAGTTAAAATAGTTAACATAGAAATGTGAGTTGATTCAGTGGGTGTCTGTTTCATAGAAATCCACTAATGTTTTGTCATAGTGCCGTCTCATAATGAGAACCGCTGAAGTGTTAGTCTGTCATTCTGTCTTTCGACAAACAATACTGTTCTGAAATTGTATGCATGAGCACGCATTCAAACACAAACAATTAGAAACATGAATGGCAACGGAAGCCGGTCATTTAGCCAGTTTTCTGTTTATTCATAACGTGGTAATGGCAGTCGATACAGTTATTATCCTGTCGATGCTGTGACACTGTCCTCATAGTCACAGAAGTGCACAGAATGTAATGAATCGCCCTTCTCTCTCACACATGTACATGCACGCACACACACACACACACACACACACACACACACACACACACACACACACACACACACACTCAATCAATACAGTCAGAGTCTGTTCAACCAGATGTTGAACCAGATACATGGCTTTGAGCACATCAATTTACAAAATACCTGTTCATAATTACAACCTACTTTGCAAGCAGTGACTGACTGTGTCAGCCCCATACACAAGCGTCTCTGCACCACAGATGCCAGTTGCCAGCACTGCCTGCTAGGACACCTGGGTCCTCCAAGGTTGTCCAGTGGCCCCCTGCGTTGGCGGCCAGACGGGCACACACTGCAGCCATCTGTCTCCTGCGGGGGTGTGGTTTTAATCATTAATAACTGTGCCCAACAGTGGGCATTAAATGCGCAGGGTGGCGCAGCATATGCAGTCCAAGCACACGCATACATACAGTATATATGTACACACGCACACACACACACACACACACACACACACACACACAGGACAAAAGACAAATGGACACAAACACACCCATTCATATATATGTACACACACACACACACACACACACATACACACACACACTCAAGGACAAATGGACACAACACACCCACACAGATGCAGAAATATTTACTGTAAAATACACATGTACACATGCACACACACACACACACACACACACAACCACACAGACGTGTAGCCTGCGCTCCGTCTTTCTCACACAGTTTCATCCGCCCTGTGCAGGAACAGAGCCGGATCACAAACTCTCTCTCTCTTTATATCTCTCTCTCTCTCTCTCTATCTCTCTCTCTCTCTACCTCTCTATGTCCCTTTCTCTCTCTCTATCTCTCTATGTCCCTTTCTCTCTCTCTCGCACACACACAAAAACGATAAAAAAAAACTCTACACAGCTGGAACGTGGTTTCTTAAGAAGAAAGGCACACACACGCACACAAACATACACATCACACACAAATGCACTTCACTATTTAAGAAGTCCTGTGTGCAGAACTTAGAGGACGTTAGAGCCTTGCATAATCCTGCAATCCCTTTGTAGTGGAATGTTAAAGCACTGAAGCGTTACTTTGACAAGAGACGAAGGGTAGGCGCATACTCACTGAAGCTTTGATATGCTGCCAATGCCATGGCGAGGCGTTGCTACTACTGATGATGATGATGATGCCGTTGCCGCATGGATGATGTGTCTAGCAGGGGCCATGGAGAAGCTTCTGGAAGGAGTTTGGCTCTGGACCAGTGCAGAGATTTG
This sequence comes from Clupea harengus, assembly GCF_900700415.2. Lineage (NCBI taxonomy): Eukaryota > Metazoa > Chordata > Actinopteri > Clupeiformes > Clupeidae > Clupea > Clupea harengus. The sequence continues at coordinate 10,556,355 of NC_045152.1, read as the reverse complement.
TGGAACAGAGCCTCTTATTTTCACAGGGGAGAGTGGAGCATCATACAGGCCTAAAAACAAACCCAAGGGAAGCTTCCAGACTTCCTGCTGTGGGTGGATGTGTCTGTTTGTGTGTGTCCATGTGCACACACGTCTATTTGTGTGTGTGTGTGTGTGTGTGTGTGTGTGTGTGTGTGTGTGTGTGTGTGTGTTTGTGTTTGTGTTTGTGTTTGTGAGTGTGTGTGTGTGTTGTACGCACTCTGAGACGTTTCCTTCCTGAAACTTGTCTGCTCCTAATTAATAGAGTTGCGATGGAGGTTGTGACCTCGGGCACTTGCAAATGCCCTATATATGTGCTTCAAAAGTCTTGGACCTGAAGCGATGCTCCAGTAACTGCAGTATGTATGCCAAGCAGAAACAAGGGAGAGGGCGTTCAAGGAGGCTCATTAACATACTTTCTGCTGGGGGAAAATAAGCTTTAGCTTTGGGTCCAAGAACCAATTCACATCATCACAACTGACCTACCCTATTTGTTTGCAATCCAATTGCACAATTAGCCAAATTCCTTGAAATCCTTGAAAACAGAGTCCGCTGTGAGAAACTCACAGCCGCTGTGCGTGTCGTTATTTCGGCTTCCTAAGCATTCCGGGCACTGTGTAAAAAAAAAGGGGCTGTGACGAACCGCCCAGTGAGGGAGTGGTAATTTCACGGCAGTCGCTAGTTTACATTCTGTGTTCTCTTCATGGAGCTGTGCACTGTCTGCTTCATGCCGCAGTTTCCAGACGTACACTTCAGATTCAGTTCAGTGAACAATAAGCCCTATTCACCTCAGGCCAACCTCACTGTCCTGGTCCAGACCACCCACACAAACTCACATGAGCGCACGCACACAGACACACACACATACACACACACACACACACACACACACACACATACAAACACACTCACACACACACATACATACACGCACACAAGCACACTCACACATTTGCTATAAAGGTTCTTCTAGGAACTTTTCATTGGTTTTCTAAGCATTCTCTTTAGTAAGAGGTGTTAAATATTGGCAGCAACCTGACAAAAGCCTAGCAATAGAAGAGAATGAAGTGGGCCATCCAGTTCCTAGCAATGCTTTGCTCCATGGTAAACCTGGATGAGGAAGAGAGATAAAGATGCCTATAGATACTATAAGGGTAACTAATGGTGTTTTTATTCTATTTTGGATCATTTCGAGATTAAATAAATCACGGTCATATGGTGCATTTTTTGGCTGACTAGAGCATTGGATGGTATCCATAGCAATAACTGTCATCGAGGGCAAAGTAGGAAGTAGTGAACCCGGTAGTTGGGTGAGCATTTCTGTAATGATTTGAAAAGCTTAATAATTGAATGATTCTTATCAGGCTTGGTCATGTCTAGGGATGAGAATTGATAAGATTTTAACGATTCCGATTCCATAACGATTCTTTCTCATCGATTCGACTCCTTATCGATTCTCTTATCGATTATTTTTGGGCAAGGAAAAAAAAGAGTACAAACAAGTTTATTTACATTCATTTTCTTTTATATACTGTAATATTCTCTGAATAGACGATGCACAGCATATACAGTATGTATGTATACATTTACATGTTTTAAATAACCAAAAACAAACCTAAGAATAGGTCAACAAACTCTCAAAGTAGGGTCCAGAGACCCATAGCCTAGGGATCCTTTTCCTTGATGGGGTGCCAGGGGTCCCAACAAATTTGTTTTGACTATAATAATAATAATAATAATAAGTATTGATAGCGGAATCGAAAAGGATTTTGGCTAACGATTCCAAGGAATCGGTCCACTTAAAAAGAACCGGTTCTCGATTCCCATCCCTAGTCATGTCTGGATGCAAAGAATAACCGCTCCAGTGATATTTTTCTCTCTAAGAGAGAAAAAGTACACATTTTCACATCCGCTTTTTAGAAAGTTTTAGAAGACAATTAGGGAGCTTATGAGAAAGCGCTTAACAACGGGGAGGTCCTGAGCTCCTATCAAAATCATTGCGGTGCAAAATATCACAAGGACTTTAATGTCTTTTTTGAAACAACTGGAGACTTTGATCCTTTTACTAATGACTGGTGGATTTTAGGTTCTCACACCCACCAAGTATTGAGTTTCACTGTTTTCCTCTCTGAGATTAATACACACAAGTAAATGTACATGCGAGTCAATTAACACTTCAAAGGGCTTTACTGTCCTTCTGAAACTCCAGTGTAGACTAGCTGAGAAACAGGTAGGCCCACAGCCCAATACCTATTTATAAACCTGTGAGAAGAGACAGCACAAGGCCCACTGGATGTGACCAATCTGTCCAAAATCTGGCTTTTAACCTGCTTTTCTCCAGGACTAAAATCGCCCAAAGTCTTTACAGTTCACTTGAAGGATTGTAAGAGGTAATGCAGAGTCATGTAATTATGAAGTGTAGTGGAAAATATGGGGTTATACCACGTTATGTTACCCACAACATCTTCACAAAGTAAAACCTTAACTAGAATTTACGTTTGCATGACACAGAGTCATGTCTGATGTTTACCTAAAACATGCTGAGACAGTGTAGTGAATTCAGAGACTAAAAATTGTGAGAGAGCAGCTCTTTTTCACACTTTGTCTTTGTGTGTGTGTGTGTGTGTGTGTGTGTGTGTGTGTGTGTGTGTGTGTGTGTGTGTGTGTGTCTGTGTCTGTGTCTGTGAGAGTCTGATCACACTAAATAGCAGCGAATGAATTGTGAGAGACAGACAGTGTTGAGTTAACTGCAGACTAGACAAGCCTATTGGTCTGTGGTCGCCCTGGGCTGTGTTCTCTGGAGGAGTCGCTGTTCATCAGGACTACTGCACAGCCTGAGGGAACACTCTTCTCGTCTCCTCTCCTCTCTTCTACTGTCTGTCTGTGTGTTTGTCTATCTTCACACTCAAGAAGAGCAGTTAGCAGGGAGGAGACACACTACAGTATCTCTCTTCTTATCTCTCTTCCTCCGTCCTTTGTCATATTCTGATAACAATGTGAAACTCTTCAGGCTGTTTTTTCTTAATTTTTCCTTCATGTAACTGCTCAAAGCTGAAGAGAAACTGTGTGTGTGTATGTATGTGTGTGTGTGTGTGGGGGGGGGGGACTCGTGAATCTGACACTGACAAAGTGGCTGTGGTAGGAAGAGGGGGAATAAACCAGGGATGTGGAGGAGAAGTAGGACTGGAGAAGCAGTGGAGCGGAGCCCCAACACTGGGCCATGGATTAGGGCTGGATCCAGCTCAGAGAGAGAGAGAGAGAGAGAGAGAGAGAGAGAGAGAGAGAAAGAGAAAGAGAGAGACCCGGCAGACCAGAGGAATGAAGGGAGCAAGAAGGAGAGATGAATGGCTCAGTCAGAATTAGGATGAAGAAATAAAGAGTGGTGGATGGATG
>NC_045152.1:10545444-10547944 GCF_900700415.2 Clupea harengus | reverse complement strand
GATTCTGTACTTCAGAGGCTCTTACAGTAAAGTAGACACACATTTTAGCACTAATATCTGTGCCCTCTGAGAATGTCCCCTTGACATTGGCATCACACTGCTGATGGAGCTGTATTCATTGGGTACATTGGCACACGGGGGCTCCTTGGCAAGCTGTGCCTCTCAACTGAAGATGTGCCCTGGCACGGAGGAAAAGGGCAGAGACGGAAGGCCGCTTGGATGCTTTCACTGCCAATGCACAATTCATGCGTACAGCCTCCAACTTTGCCATAAAGCTCTCACCGTGTGTTTTAGATAAGTAGATAAGTATGGGGATGGATAAAAAACATTTTCTGTCCACTACGTTCGAGGCACAGTTGACACAAACACATATATGAATTAAAGGCACAGTCTGTGATTCCGAGGATAGGTTTTTGATATTTGAGCTCAACAGCCATACAAATGACAGCTTTCCCTTCCATGCTCCTGAAGCTAATGTGTTGATTAGCTGGAATAGTGTATGGCTCAATCTGAGCTACTTTTTTTTTTTTTTTTACTTTTTTTTGAGCGGACACACAGAATGGACAGCTAGAGGACCCTGAGGAGCAATTTGCCGAATTTGACAAAAAGTGTATTTGATTGGAATCTTTAGAACTCACCTTTACGGTAGCCCAAAGGTCACACACGCACCATGTGCATACAGGCAGTGCAGATTCTCATGTAACTGTGTAAAAGAGGCCCTATCTATATGCATGGCTTTCAAGGAGGCTTTCTTTTTAGACACTGACATTTGCCCTAGGTACCATTCAACAACACCTAACCATTTTTTTATAGCCATAAATGGTTGTAAATGAATGTGCATTAAAGATTCAAAACTGGATTGAATCACGTGAAAGATGAATGTCTCAGAGGAATGTTTCCTTTTCCATCGGTGGCTGGGCTCATTCCATTATTAAATCCTCAGATCACTTTTAGTTGAAGCTTTCCAGATCTTACGTAAGGGCATAACAAGTAAAAATGAAAATGTTAAAAAGTGTTGTTTAATCCCTCTGCACTCATTTTATCCCCTCTCTGATGCTATGTTTTCATTAGTTTGTGATTAGTTAGCATTACTGTGACTTATGGGGGCTGTCTTAATGCCTTTTATTGTCTTTAGTTTTGCATTATCTTATGCACTTGATTTAAAGGTTTTAAAACAAGCCCTGCTTTTAATGTGGATGAGGCAGCATTTAATGTATTCCCTCCATGTAGACACTACTTTATTTGAATCCCTTTATTATGTGTGTTCAGCACTATGCCAGTGCATGTAGACTTTATTATAAGGCACAGGGCAGTCAGTGTGATGTATTTCCCATGAGGTTCTAGCATGTTTATTATGGCATGTAAAAAGAGAGACCATATTTTTTCACGATCTGTGAGACCTTACATTACCTTAAATACACCTTTGGGGTATTTTAAAGAGAAACATAGAGCAACACAACCTCTCCAGCAAAGTCTGAAGAATAATAATTTCAAACATTGAAAAAAAGTATTGAAAAAATAAAAGATCTGAATCTAAGTAATGAAATGTGTACTGCCTTTTTGTTGTATTGTGTTTCTGCTGTGGCGCTTGTATTTTAAGCTTTTAAAATGTTTTAATAGTTTTTAAGTTTTTTACATAAGATCAAATACCCTACTGTTCATCTTAGAAGCTGTGCAATTACTGTAAGGTGAGCGAATTTGACGAAGAATAATTTGACATTAAAGTGATTTTACACAGGGGTGTACTAACTTCTGTTGAATACTGTATGTAAACTACTGAATACAGTAAACACTACCCTTGAAAAGGCCTTCACTTTTTTGTGCTGCAAACTGCTTGTCAAGTCCCAGTGAAATAAAAGCAAACAATCTTTGAAAGGAAAAAATGTTGTTTACACAAGATTTTTTTTAACTCTTTTTTTTAAAAGAGTTATTTTTCTCTCACAAATGCTTTTCCAAGAGGCAAGTCATTTTCCTAAGCCTCACTGTTGAAAGATGAGCTTTAAAGTACTACTTTTCTGGCACAGTGCATGCTCATGTTCCTCTTTCTCCCTCGTGTGTGTGTGTGTGTGTGTGTGTGTGTGTGTGTGTGTGTCTTTCCCTTTTAGAACAAGAGTAAGATGCACTACCATATTGCAGTGATCATAAACTACCTGGGCCACTGCATCTCGCTCGCAGCCCTCCTGGTGGCCTTCATCCTCTTCATGCGGCTCAGGTGAGTCTGACCGGTGGCTCGTACAGTCATACATGTGGATAGGCTGCTGTGGCCTAACAGGACAGGTCACCTGTAATACAGTGATGTAATACAGGTGTCCCAGTGTTCCGACAGGAGACTAGTGGACATGCGTTACTGATGAAACAACAGTGAGAATCAGTCGAAGGTGATTGGTTGTCTGTTGATTAGTTTAGTTTAGTGTCTGATTGTGTGTGTGTGGTGTTCCTTCACCATCCTTGGTGATGTGCATGGCAAAGAATGCAGAGAGACAAGGTCAACAGTCTTCAC